>NW_028252162.1:0-52569 GCF_964263255.1 Lissotriton vulgaris
TCTTTTTAAACACTCCACCTTTTTAAAACATGACACTCTCCTTTTTTTTTTTTTTTTTGAAATTTTTTTTATTGGAAAACCTCAAACATACCATTACAGGAAATTAAAAGCACGGACCATTGATAATCGACAACAGCATACAAGGACATAAAGCCTCGCAGAACGAGGGAAAACATTACAGCAATGGTCAACGCAGTCTTATGTTAAGGATCAATAAATGGATATGTCCACAATGTTCCAGGAGTTGGGAGGATTTCCTTTTCTAATAGGATTCGAGGATATTATAGCGTACCATTTTATAAACAAGAGAAGAGAAGTGGAGCTAATCGCGGAACAGGAGAGCAGGCATCATCAAGGGAGCACATATCGGGAAGCTAAATAAAAGGAGGCATTCGCCGGATCGCAGTGTCCCACCAGCAAGAAACTAGAACCAACAGCTACGTCACATAAAGGCACAGTACAATAAACTCCCCAATAACACTGGACCCCGATCCCAAAGTAGGTAAAAAGAGTATATAAGAACAGAAAAGGAACAGAGTAAGAGAAGAAAAAGAAAGAGGGCCATAGGAGGCATTCGCCGGATCGCAGTGTCCCACCAGCAAGAAACTAGAACCAACAGCTACGTCACATAAAGGCACAGTACAATAAACTCCCCAATAACACTGGACCCCGATCCCAAAGTAGGTAAAAAGGGTATATAAGAACAGAAAAGGAACAGAGTAAGAGAAGAAAAAGAAAGAGGGCCATAGGAACAAAAAAAGAACACAAAACACATCCCATCCCCCAACCCCCCACCCTGCATACCAGCGGAAGGCCACGGCCCACCCCCCCCCCATAGGCATGCCTGTCGCCCCAAGAAGACCCCAAAGCGGGAAATGACGGAGGAGGGCCGTAGCTCCAGCCCCAGACTCACCCCCAGCCTCCCACCCCCAAAAAGCGGATATCCACTAAGAAGGAGCGTGGGCAGCAGTGTATGGCCATCCCAGCCGTACAAAGTCTACAGTTCAAACACCGTTCCGTTTCGGCACCAAGGTCACTCAGGAGATGTCAAAGCAGCGGTCAGCCCTGACCAGTCCGGAAAAAAGTCAGCATGCCACCCAATCCATGCGCAGTGAGACGCAATATACCAAAAGTACCAGTTGAGGCCACACAGATCCACAATAGTAGCAAAGGAACAACTCTCCAGGGCATCCCAACCGTCTGCGGTGGTGCATGGCGCCCATGATCGGGAAACAGATGAGCCGGTAGAAGATCAAAGACAGTAGCAGGCGCACCATCCCGTATATAATGTTCCCCAGTCTCTTCATCCAGCGGTACACACTCCTGGAAGTCAACTACTGCGGTAGCCGGGGATAAAGTGGGCAGACACTCTTCGCTGCACGCATCTGCGACCAAGTGTGCCACAACAGGAGGAGGTAGCAGCTGCGCGGGGGGCACAGTCGTCCCCAGGTCTTTCAGGGCAGTGTGCAGGTCATTGATGGCCAACAAAACATCTCGCACCGTAGGCGCCATTACACCCCAGGCAGTCAGCCGGGACCTCAGGACTCAATGAACAAAGAAAGAGCCGCCTCAGTAGCAGTTCAGCTTAGACAAAGAACGTGCAGTTCGTAGAGGAGTCGCTGAGAGTCACATTCGAGCCCCGTTCAGCCACAGCGGCACGCACCTCTTACCGCATTTCAGTTGCAATCTGGCCCGGGCAATAGATTCTGCCTCGCAGCGTGCCGTCCCCAATGTCAGGAATATTCCCCAAAAAGCTTTAGTTTGCAGGTAGTAGGTCCGGCACTGCGAGCGCACTCGATGTCTGCAGCAGGGTGGTTTCGGTTTCACCTCCGGGGCTCCGGACCATCATGGCCGTTCCGGGCCGTTGTTTATCTCCTGTGAGGCGGCCATGGTGCAACCCGAGGTCCCGGCTTATCTGGACTGAGGGCCGAAGACTTCAGGACGACGTTTCCAGGCCATCCGGGCGGTGCACGGACCGGAGTTACACGGTCGGGCTCCGCTACTGCTCCTCTGCCCGAAGCCGCGGCTGGGGTGTAGAATCACAGGCAGGATATCATGGGAGACGAGGGTGAGCGGCGGAGCTGGGTGTCCGCGCGGCCAGCTTGGCCGCCGTCCTGGCTCCTCCCTCGACACTCTCCTTTTGAGGATGTCCTCAGCCATGTGTATCAGCATAATAATGAATTATTTTACCAATATAAACACACTTGTTTAATAAAAAAAAGCATAACTTTTTTCTGATAAATAAGCTGTGTGTGTCAGCGTGATGAAAAACATCAAAATAAACCAGCTGTGTGTGTCAGCGTTGTTGAACTGACAAATATAACTGACACACTCCTTTAAGAAACAAGCTGTGTGTGTCAGCACACTATGTGTCATCATGAAAAGTATAATTACAATAGTCCAGCTGTGTGTGTCAGCATTGTAGAAATATCAAATATAACTGACACAGTTTTTAAATAACAAGCTGTGTGTGCCATTGCAATAAAGAAAAACCCATCTTAAAGATATCAATCCTATTATCAAAAGTTTTGTTTTAATTTTAAACTCTACATGTCAGTGTTGGAAATTGCATTCCTTGCTCCTGACACGCTCTCACTGTTGTGTTAGTACATTTATTTACCTGTACGCTTGTAAATGTACACCATAAGCTGTGCCTGTCAGCTGGAAAAATAGACTTTCTCTGCTTGTGACACGCTTATTAAACGTAGGTGTTGAGCAATGCGCTTGTTGTAAAGAAAACAAGCATTGCCAAGGACACAAAGACAATGAATTTTCAATAATAAGGCAAACGCTGCATTCCACGCCATGTTCCAGACAAAGCCAATTAAACTTGATTGCTGCACACAGACACTGCCTTCCATATACATCACAAACTGTACGTCACTCCGAGTCAAGCAATGAAGAGAGGCTTCTATCTTGACACGTGAGGCCATATCACGAGAAGGCCTTGAGGATAGCACGAGGTAGGTTTTCAATTTTAACGTACATGAAGATAACCGTGTATCCTAAGCGCACTTAATATATAACATACCCGATCTCTGCTTTTTTTAGCAAATAATTTTTAAACAGGAAGGAGCGCAGCGCTTACACCCAAAAGTAAGCAGGTTTTAAAATGAAATAGTCTTACTTGACCAGCTTTAACCAAGTGTCACCAAACCTCTCACAGTAAACTTCTTTCTGTTGATTAAGGCAGAATTCTTGAAGTGGAGAGTCAGGTCAGTGGATGCTTGTTGAATCTTGTGGGTAGCTTTACAATTGTAATTTCCTCTCGAAGCAGCTTAAACTCATAGAAGAGAGCAGGAACATGGAGTTGAGCTGTTCTTTCTTGTTCTTCTTGTACTTGCCCCGTCAGTCAAAATACTTTTATTCAATTATTAGAAATCAAAAAAAGACATAAATATGAACACATCACAGGATAAAAACAGCAGCAGACCATCGTGTACAAATACAGAATAAATATAAATTAGACATAAGTAAAAAAAAATTACAAAATTTGCATAGTAAAAAGCTTTCTCAGTATTATATTTTTAAAAACAACAATAGCCAATGTACAGTTAATTCATGTAATAAAAAGTGTACCCCGTAGCCTACATCGCTTCTTGTTAATACGAGCACACGCAACCAAATAACTTGCTACGTGGAAAGTGACACGTGCACTAGATAAAAGTTGCAGGAACAGGAGTGCAGGCCTCACCTGGAGAAAACCAGCCTCTCTCCGGATTGGCAGCAAGTATTTTTTCCTGATTTCTGCATAATGGTCACAAATTATCATAAAGTGTTGCGTGTCAAGTATTGAAAAGTTATCACAATCACAGGGTTTGGCCTTTTCTGGTGTGTCCCAAATATTAAAAGAGCTTAACGAAAAATGTATTCGGTTAAAACGAAATCTAGTAAGAAGGAACCGATGAAATGGTCTCGTTACCAGAGTAAGGTAGGGTTCAGGCCCCGGACAGTTATTAGTGCATAATTTCTTTAACAAACGGTTTTTCCATCTCCGTTGTCTCCCGCTCTACTGTAAACAGATTTAACAGAGCCATTTTGATCTCCCTCACATCCTCTCTTTTTATGCTCCCTGGTGATTGAAAGAGCTCTGGTCTTCCTAGTTTTGTCAACGTAGCCTTACTATAGACCAGCCATGGAATCTTATGAGCTCAATCCAGGGCGAGGCAATCCTTCAGAATCATATGATTTAGGGAGATTTCCTTATTAAGCCAGGTTTTAATCCAGCAAATTACGGGAGCGGATTTCAGTAGGTCTGTAACAAACCCCAGCCCCAACTCTGAGTGAGTTGAAAATGTAGGAGTGATCTTAAGAATTTGTTCTCCACCTTCTGGATGCTCTCCTGGTTTGTATATCCCCAAATAGCAGAGCCGTAAGTAGCTTTTGCCAAGCATTTAGCTTTGTAGACTTTAAGTATGGCCTCCATTGGTCTCGCTCCCAACCGTTTAGCGAACCCCAACAGGGCCGTAGATGACCTGGCTGCTGCGTTGCTTTTGGACTTTTGTTAGGGACCCCAGGTTCCTTTCTCATCAAAGATGACACCCAGATAAGTAAAGATGGGCACCCTCTTAACTTCTTCCCCTCTACAAAAAAAAGATTTGCTTTTCCTTTTCCTACTACAATCTCTCACCACCAAGACCTGGGATTTTGAGGTGTTAATTTTCAGGTCTAGTGAGGTCATAAAGTCACCAAAGGTGGCTAACAATGAGGAAATAGAAATTTTTGTATGGTCAATGTGTCACCCACTCGCACCCTATCCATATACCTATGCTCCATGTTGTGAGAAGTTGGCCCGATATGCAGCGTTCGCTATTCTAGCGACCACTATGTATCGTTCCAAACGACCCTTATGGTGATTGGTTGTAAGTCAACCTTAGACCAGCTATCCTAGTAGCGTGGATACGAGCAGTCTTCGGGCTAAACTCTAGAGGGCGTGTTAAGCCAGCTGTAATACCATCACATTCCCCTTGAACACCAAGTGAAAGGACACCACGCAAGTGTTATGAAAATAAACAGTATATTTATTAAGAATCACAACAGCCCTGGACTCTTTATGAGGACAGGGTACTAAGCACAAAACAAAACTCTTAGGAAAATACTTCAAGTGCACAATTAAAACAAGTACCCGAGGGCACAGAAAGTTCTAATGGTCTCGGGCGGACCCGATAAGGCAAGTCGGAAGCTAGGGACTCGGGACCCTAGAATAAGGAGGCTATGCAGGCACCGAAATGCCGAAGTTACCTAGCCACGAGGGCTGCGGCTGCACCAGTCTTACAGGCGTCGGGGGTCTTCGCTGACGAGCCAGGAGCCGGAAGAAAAGGAGTTGCTGGCCGGCGACCAGTGATGAATAGCTCGTAGACATCCAAGCCTGGATCAGTGATCGTTGATACCTGAAAGCAGAGGGGACCAAGTTCGTACTACTAGCCAGTAGTCAGAGGGTACCAGGAAGGCACCGGATGGCCGTCACCTCGACTAGGTGAGTGGGCGACGCTAGGCTCTGCAGTCTCACGGACCCGGAGGCGTTGTCGGCGACCAGGATGGAGGTGCGAGCTGTCACACGAAGGTTGATGCTGTCGGCGTCGCTGGGCCCAGGATTGGGGCAACAAGCCTTGGCAGATTTCAGGGCCACGTGGTGGGCCTAAAATGGCGTCTTGAGTGGACCAGGAGGGTCCGGAGTGCTTCTCTCAAAGATGGACTTGCAAACAAAACAGGTGATGGACCGAATGTGGATCAATGTCACACATTCACCCCAGTCCAAAGATCTGGGCCCAAATCCATCATTTTTTTGCACTCCACACCACCCTGGGTTAGACAATGGCGATATGCAAATCAGCTCTGACCCTGTGCCCCATGGGAACAGTCCAGTCCGAACTACAGAAGCCATGTCCTTCCCAGACCGGAATCAAGCATCCGAGGACCGGACCGGTTTCGAGGTAACACCTCTCATCAGCCCGGCTAGCTTGACTCCAGTGGTGTGGAGTGCCTGGGACCCACGTCTGAGCATCCCCAGCGCACTTACGGCGGAACTTGCAAACAAAACAGGTGATGGACCGAATGTGGATCAATGTCACACATTCACCCCAGTCCAAAGATCTGGGCCCAAATCCATCATTTTTTTGCACTCCACACCACCCTGGGTTAGACAATGGCGATATGCAAATCAGCTCTGACCCTGTGCTCCATGGGAACAGTCCAGTCCGAACTACAGAAGCCATGTCCTTCCCAGAACGGAATCAAGCATCCGAGGACCAGACCGGTTTCGAGGTAACACCTCTCATCAGCCCGGCTAGCTTGACTCCAGTGGTGTGGAGTGCCTGGGACCCACGTCTGAGCATCCCCAGCGCACTTACGGCGGAACTTGCAAACAAAACAGGTGATGGACCGAATGTGGATCAATGTCACACATTCACCCCAGTCCAAAGATCTGGGCCCAAATCCATCATTTTTTTGCACTCCACACCACCCTGGGTTAGACAATGGCGATATGCAAATCAGCTCTGACCCTGTGCCCCATGGGAACAGTCCAGTCCGAACTACAGAAGCCATGTCCTTCCCAGAACGGAATCAAGCATCCGAGGACCGGACCGGTTTCGAGGTAACACCTCTCATCAGCCCGGCTAGCTTGACTCCAGTGGTGTGGAGTGCCTGGGACCCACGTCTGAGCATCCCCAGCGCACTTACGGCGGAACTTGCAAACAAAACAGGTGATGGACCGAATGTGGATCAATGTCACACATTCACCCCAGTCCAAAGATCTGGGCCCAAATACATCATTTTTTTTTTTTTTTTGCACTCCACACCACCCTGGGTTAGACAATGGCGATATGCAAATCAGCTCTGACCCTGTGCCCCATGGGAACAGTCCAGTCCGAACTACAGAAGCCATGTCCTTCCCAGAACGGAATCAAGCATCCGAGGACCGGACCGGTTTCGAGGTAACACCTCTCATCAGCCCGGCTAGCTTGACTCCAGTGGTGTGGAGTGCCTGGGACCCACGTCTGAGCATCCCCAGCGCACTTACGGCGGAACTTGCAAACAAAACAGGTGATGGACCGAATGTGGATCAATGTCACACATTCACCCCAGTCCAAAGATCTGGGCCCAAATCCATCATTTTTTTGCACTCCACACCACCCTGGGTTAGACAATGGCGATATGCAAATCAACTCTGACCCTGTGCCCCATGGGAACAGTCCAGTCCGAACTACAGAAGCCATGTCCTTCCCAGAACGGAATCAAGCATCCGAGGACCGGACCGGTTTCGAGGTAACACCTCTCATCAGCCCGGCTAGCTTGACTCCAGTGGTGTGGAGTGCCTGGGACCCACGTCTGAGCATCCGCAGCGCACTTACGGCGGAACTTGCAAACAAAACAGGTGATGGACCGAATGTGGATCAATGTCACACATTCACCCCAGTCCAAAGATCTGGGCCCAAATCCATCATTTTTTTGCACTCCACACCACCCTGGGTTAGACAATGGCGATATGCAAATCAGCTCTGACCCTGTGCCCCATGGGAACAGTCCAGTCCGAACTACAGAAGCCATGTCCTTCCCAGAACGGAATCAAGCATCCGAGGACCGGACCGGTTTCGAGGTAACACCTCTCATCAGCCCGGCTAGCTTGACTCCAGTGGTGTGGAGTGCCTGGGACCCACGTCTGAGCATCCCCAGCGCACTTACGGCGGAACTTGCAAACAAAACAGGTGATGGACCGAATGTGGATCAATGTCACACATTCACCCCAGTCCAAAGATCTGGGCCCAAATCCATCATTTTTTTGCACTCCACACCACCCTGGGTTAGACAATGGCGATATGCAAATCAGCTCTGACCCTGTGCCCCATGGGAACAGTCCAGTCCGAACTACAGAAGCCATGTCCTTCCCAGAACGGAATCAAGCATCCGAGGACCGGGCCGGTTTCGAGGTAACACCTCTCATCAGCCCGGCTAGCTTGACTCCAGTGGTGTGGAGTGCCTGGGACCCACGTCTGAGCATCCCCAGCGCACTTACGGCGGAACTTGCAAACAAAACAGGTGATGGACCGAATGTGGATCAATGTCACACATTCACTCCAGTCCAAAGATCTGGGCCCAAATCCATCATTTTTTTGCACTCCACACCACCCTGGGTTAGACAATGGCGATATGCAAATCAGCTCTGACCCTGTGCCCCATGGGAACAGTCCAGTCCGAACTACAGAAGCCATGTCCTTCCCAGAACGGAATCAAGCATCCGAGGACCGGACCGGTTTCGAGGTAACACCTCTCATCAGCCCGGCTAGCTTGACTCCAGTGGTGTGGAGTGCCTGGGACCCACGTCTGAGCATCCCCAGCGCACTTACGGCGGAACTTGCCAACAAAACAGGTGATGGACCGAATGTGGATCAATGTCACACATTCACCCCAGTCCAAAGATCTGGGCCCAAATCCATCATTTTTTTGCACTCCACACCACCCTGGGTTAGACAATGGCGATATGCAAATCAGCTCTGACCCTGTGCCCCATGGGAACAGTCCAGTCCGAACTACAGAAGCCATGTCCTTCCCAGAACGGAATCAAGCATCCGAGGACCGGACCGGTTTCGAGGTAACACCTCTCATCAGCCCGGCTAACTTGACTCCAGTGGTGTGGAGTGCCTGGGACCCACGTCTGAGCATCCCCAGCGCACTTACGGCGGAACTTGCAAACAAAACAGGTGATGGACCGAATGTGGATCAATGTCACACATTCACCCCAGTCCAAAGATCTGGGCCCAAATCCATCATTTTTTTGCACTCCACACCACCCTGGGTTAGACAATGGCGATATGCAAATCAGCTCTGACCCTGTGCCCCATGGGAACAGTCCAGTCCGAACTACAGAAGCCATGTCCTTCCCAGAACGGAATCAAGCATCCGAGGACCGGACCGGTTTCGAGGTAACACCTCTCATCAGCCCGGCTAGCTTGACTCCAGTGGTGTGGAGTGCCTGGGACCCACGTCTGAGCATCCCCAGCGCACTTACGGCGGAACTTGCAAACAAAACAGGTGATGGACCGAATGTGGATCAATGTCACACATTCACCCCAGTCCAAAGATCTGGGCCCAAATACATTATTTTTTTGCACTCCACACCACCCTGGGTTAGACAATGGCGATATGCAAATCAGCTCTGACCCTGTGCCCCATGGGAACAGTCCAGTCCGAACTACAGAAGCCATGTCCTTCCCAGAACGGAATCAAGCATCCGAGGACCGGACCGGTTTCGAGGTAACACCTCTCATCAGCCCGGCTAGCTTGACTCCAGTGGTGTGGAGTGCTTGGGACCCACGTCTGAGCATCCCCAGCGCACTTACGGCGGAACTTGCAAACAAAACAGGTGATGGACCGAATGTGGATCAATGTCACACATTCACCCCAGTCCAAAGATCTGGGCCCAAATCCATCATGTTTTTTGCACTCCACACCACCCTGGGTTAGACAATGGCGATATGCAAATCAGCTCTGACCCTGTGCCCCATGGGAACAGTCCAGTCCGAACTACAGAAGCCATGTCCTTCCCAGAACGGAATCAAGCATCCGAGGACCGGACCGGTTTCGAGGTAACACCTCTCATCAGCCCGGCTAGCTTGACTCCAGTGGTGTGGAGTGCCAGGGACCCACGTCTGAGCATCCCCAGCGCACTTACGGCGGAACTTGCAAACAAAACAGGTGATGGACCGAATGTGGATCAATGTCACACATTCACCCCAGTCCAAAGATCTGGGCCCAAATCCATCATTTTTTTGCACTCCACACCACCCTGGGTTAGACAATGGCGATATGCAAATCAGCTCTGACCCTGTGCCCCATGGGAACAGTCCAGTCCGAACTACAGAAGCCATGTCCTTCCCAGAACGGAATCAAGCATCCGAGGACCGGACCGGTTTCGAGGTAACACCTCTCATCAGCCCGGCTAGCATCAAAGATGGAAGCAAAGGCCAGTCTGGAGCAACCAGACCAGCAGCGTTGGTTGTCGGATGTCGTCAAAGAAGGGCACAAGCCAGCGGCTAGTGACCAGACAACGTGCTGAGCAGCGAGCAGAAGGGCCCCACGCAGATCGTGGAGATGCTGGGAGACTGCACTTCGGTGCTGGAGCTGCTCAGGGTCGGGGCTTCTCGGACCCCAGAGCATTCACCAGAGGATTCCTTCGGTGGTCGTGCTGGATTAAGAAAGCGTGCAGGTTTTAATGATGGCCGGTCCCTCGAGGTCTCGTCGCACCCAAAGATCTCAGCTGAGCTGACGATGTGGGTAGAGGTCAGAGGTGCCAGGGAAGCCGGTTCTCGTCAAGCTGGGTCGTCGGATTCCTGAGGAAGGACTTGCAGCAAACCGCAGAGTTCTTAGATGGTGCCTGCGGATGCAGGGTGACTACTCCTTAGCCACAAGGGAGAAATCTTGAGAAGAGTCTCGAATGTCCTTTCGTGGAAAGTAGTTCTTGATTCAAAGATGATCTAATTTGGAAGGGTCCCCGCTCCGGCCTTTATCCTAAAGAAAGCGGTGGGTACATGACTAGGTCCTGCCCTAAGGGTGGGACCAGGAAGGGGGGTAGTTACACCCCTCTCCCCTGCCGGACTTTCCCCAGGTCAGGGGCTGGCGCCCCTGGAACTGGTTCTGACCGGCAGATGCGTAGTGAGCACCGGGGTGCCACTCCGCAGTCGCCTTCTCGCAAAGCCCTACCTACCCAGAATACACAAACCCTGTCTGGGACGGTGCGAACACCGCCCTTGACAGGAAACCCTTTGTCCAAGCTCTCCTCGCTGGAAGGACTCCCAGCAGCAGGAGGTCAGACTCGTGTCTGTGGTGGCAGCATCCATTTTGTGGAGCTGAAGCTTTAGTTAACTTTAACCGGGGTTCACAGTTACGTACATGTCGTGTCCCTCTAGAAGGGTGGAAGGCTACCCTCGTTGCCAGAATTGGTGAGGGGGTAGCATCCCGATTCGTATGACACCTTACTCGACATGTCTTGATAACGCTATACCGAAGTTACCGATATGATACGCGTTATCATGGAACAGCCATTGGGTCTTGGTTCCGCAAGCTGCAACCGGGCTCGGCTCGTGCCAGAGCCCAATTCACACGGGTCCATGCACTCTGCCTTCAGGATTGTCAAGGCCTGCCATAGGAGTGACTGATAGGAACCCGGGTGTCCATTGTGAGGTTAGATATAGGGATACTATACCTAAAGCAACGAGCGTGTACGCTACGTTGCCCCAGCTGTCGTGCAGCCAGTTGTGTCAGATTTAGATGGCCAGCCAGGGGTGGCATAATACATGCTTCAGCCCCTGGTAGGCCCTGGGTACACCGATGCCCTGAGTTACAGGGTCTGACAAGGTGGCCCAGTTCCAATTGGGTAATTGCACCTAGGGTACACGTTGTAATTTAGTGAGAGAACAGCCAGGCTGTGGGTCTGATTGGCAGGCCCACAGCCAGAGAAAGTCGTAAACCAGTGAAACAAAAGCAAAAAGTCCGGGTGATCATAGGATTGCAGACCCTACTCTCCTATACATGTATGTCCATGTCACCATGTAATTCTTTCCCCGTATCTGCCACAATAATGTCCCTGCATTTTCGTCTAACGTTAACATGTCAGTTATTAGGCCTTCCCTGAGTGAAACGTTAATTATGCACCAAGGCCTGCTTTTCCAATGCATTTACACGGTACACGTTTGAATAACGCGAAACACACGTTTTTGTGGCCCAGTCGAGCCAGACCCTGAATTGAGGCTCCGAGCCTCTTCTGTCTCAGAAAGCTGCAGTTTAGGTATGCATCCCTGACCTCTACCTTACTTCCTGCCCAGCCGAGCAGTGCTCGGCTCGGCCTGGCCTGCCTGCCAAGACGGTATTTTGCCTACAGTTATCTGTTCAGCCTCCGTGAAAACACATTCCAGTCTAGTGAAATAGGAAAACATATTCCCGCCTGCAGAGCAAAGGGCCCGGCCTTCCTGTCTTCTTGCAAGTAATTTACTGCACCCGTTGCCATAGTAGGCCCATGCCCCCACGTAATGCACAGAGAAATATAGGCACGCACTAGCATTAGTGATGAACGGCCTCTGCCCGAGAGACCCTTTACTTCAGACAATACATCCTCCAAACACAAGATATCAGATAGGCTATAGGTGTAGGTCGTTCTGACATCCCAGACTCCAGACTCCTCTACTAGTAGTAAAGGCAACCCCCAGCTCTCCCCAGTTACACGTCAATTACACGTCATGACTAAGTTGCGCGCGCATGTCGAGTAAAGGTTTCTGCTGACCCTGCAGATTTCCTCCATACATCCACCCACCTGTGACACTCCTATGACACGCCGAGTGTACGCCTCTTTACACGCCTCTTTCTGCGCCCATATGTTCTTATCTCTCTCTTTTCACTTGCTCCGCCTGGAGTGTTACGCCTACTGTATCCATTGCAATTATGTGATTTTACTATATATATTGTGTGATGTTAATAAAAAGTGTGATATCCCTTCCTGAACCTTAGTGGTGATGGAACACGATTCTCCCCTGGCTCGAGCCATTGGAATAAAGCCCGTATGACTCAGATACCACGGACTCTGCCTCTCATTTTATGAGCTATTCCTATTGATATTTAATGTATAGAAAAATGTATAGGTAATTTAATTTACCACATAATCTGGCGCCCGAATAGGGACCTGTCCCCTTCCCCACGCGCCGGCCGATGTAGGCGCAGCCCCCCGACCCCTTCTACAGCCGTGACTGACTCCTTTCTGTGCACATCCGCGGGTTTTCCTGCTAACTCCCTCAGGCCCACGGAGGAGACGGAGACTGCGACCAGGCATCACCACGAGGCGGTGAGGATTGCGGACTATCCCGACCAGAGCCCGAGACAAGAGAGCAAGGTCCGAGGTATCCCAAGGCCCACCTGTTCCGAGGCGCATGCAGCAAGAAGCCGTAGCTGTCCAGTCCAGTATCAAGTTTCCGAGGCCTTCAGTTTTGCTTCCCGGTGAGTACCGTTGTTGGGAACGCATATAGACGGGTTCATTAAATTGAGCTCGGTCAAGACGGGTCTGGGTACACAGATCCGGTATAGACGTGTCCACTTAGGTGGATGCGGTATGACGTGTCTCTTTATGGGACCGGTATGACTGTACTGTTCTAGCAGTGCATCCAGTATAGTATTGTGTTTTAGGATTAATGAAATAGCTGTGTTATTCTATGTACTAGTTAGCATCTGTGTCAAAAATGTTCTAATATCGTGGTATGAAAGATTGTGTGTAGTCTATTATTGTGCTTATTGTGTTATTGTTCAAGTCAGTTTAAACATGCCGCTGTTTTCGAAATTACGTCAGATAGGAACCAGGAAAGGGATACTCGAAGAGGCAGTTCCCGTCCCGCCTAGGGACACTCCCGGACATTTTATGTACCACAAACACGGCTTAGATGCCATACTGTACTTAGATTTATGGGTTGACTACACCAAAGATCTGGAAGAGAAATATAGATGGCCTGTCTCAGGGACATGGGATGCTGATTGCATCATGAGAGTAGAGGAAGCACTGTGGAAAAAGAAAGCCAGACAATCTCAGAAAGATGCCATAGAATTGTGGCGTAAAGAAGCGCATAGAAGAACAGAGAACGAAATTAAGAAAGCAGAGAGAAGTAGAGAAGAATCCGAAAAAGCCAAAGAAAGAGAACTACTAGAAGAAGGTGAACGAGTCAAAGCAGAACAATTAGACCGACAAAGAAATGCCCTTATTAAAGGCATGTATCCCGTTCTTGCCGAGGGCCTACCCAAAGTGATCCCGGAAGTACCCTGTAACTTGCCGCCACCATTGGTCCCGACTAAACTTCGTCATAAACAGACCGCAGCGGAAATTTTCCTTTCTTCCTACTTAGATGACACTGTCCCAGAGTACGTTAATACAAATCCTCCTCCAAATATTCATCCTCACAACCCTGTTAATGACGCGATTACCCCCACAGTTCCTCCTGCCACTGGTCCTGGCAATCCTTTTAATCCACCTGTAACCCAGGACCAACCTACATTACCTGCACCTACTTTACCAGCACCAATATTACCAGTGCCAGTGCTGCCTGCAAGCCCCGGCGGCTCACATTTAGGAGCCGCGGGAGGGGGTTTCTCCACCCCTCCACAGGTAAAACGAATATCATTACGAGACTTAGCACTGGAACAAACGCCAAAAGCAACATACGCAACCCTTAGAAAGAACCTTACTGATTGTATATATGATCCAGTACCGGGTGAGGATTCATTGGTCTTACACTCACTACGATTGAGGCGAGTTGCAGATTATTTGATCACTTTACCAGGCATGAGAGAGAAATTAGACAAGATATATAACTTCATTAGAACGGGGGAGGGACCAGAAAGTATACAGGAGGCCATGGCACACAGAAAGGTGGAAACTCAACGCATGATTTTACAGTTCTTAATAAATTGTTTGATCAGGGAACAAGATCAACCACACAGAGAAGTAACTAAACGTATGTTAAATTGGAGTGACAACATAGCTGTCGGAAAACATGATAAACAAAGTAGTGTAGAGGCAATGTACAGGAAAATCCGTAAGGAAATTCTTGACATACGTGAGAAAGAACAGGCCTTGGCACAGGCCGACAAGAATGAAACTGAGATAGAGGACGACGAAGTATCAGAGGACGAAGATGTAACTCCAGTGGAAATGAGTAAAATAAGTTACGTTGGTAGAGCAAGGCCTTTTGATAGGCCGATACGCCTAGAATATAAGAAACGTTCTCTCTCTCCCATACCAGAACACTATTCCCTTGAACGAATATTCCAAGCCACCGATCAAGAACTGAAAAAACGAATAGGGAGTAGTGAGCTTAGTACTTTACACGAACAGGAACTAGCCCGGTCAGCAGTTCAATGGGCTAGCAATTCTACCACATATAAAGATGACGTAGTAGCGCAGACATTTTTTAATCTTTCCCCAGACGAACAGCGACTAGCTGGTATGTACATGATCCAGCACCTCATTACACTATATGAGAGTCAGCATTCTGATCCAGGTCCCTTATATAACTTATTGGAAGATTTACTCCTAGCTAGATGGAGAGGTTTGGGTACCGAATTAATTCATAACATTTTGGAACAACGACATAGATACATGACTTTCCTAACTCCCCACTTCGTTCCTGTCCCTAATCGAGAACGAAAGACTTTTTACATGGACAAACTGAATCCCTTACGAGAGGTTCATCCCGTCTGAGGTTCCGTGACAATTGTAAGTGGTGTTTTCGACTCGCACGAATATGGTCGAGTCTGGTATCTATGAACCGCAAATGACGAGTTTAGTGGGTGTACGCAGTTTCGCTGCGCTAACCTAAACCGTTCGTTTGTTACGTGGGTATTTCTATCTGTACCCACGGGTTCCATCTTAGATACGGCATCCATTTTGTCTCTTGCCTTCAAGTAGCCAGCGAACGGACGCTGTCCGCTTCGCGACCCTGGGACTCGCAAGACATTTGCGGAAGACACATGTCCTTTGTAAGTGTCTTTATGATGAGGGGGATGATACTGTAAGGCAGATGGCCCCGCTCGAGGCTCATCTCGCCGTGCCGGTTTATTGTCTTAGCCGTGCATCTCATTAGGCACGTCCCTTTGATGCCCGTATCTCGTGTTTCTCGATACCTCCCTTTTACACCCTTTCCGATCTCCCCACTGTCTCCGTCTTCCTCTACACCTGTTCTTGTTCCTATTCTGATCTGTTTTATTGCCGATTGGAATGCACTAATGTTGGGAAGATGGGTTTTTACAGTTGGGAACCGCCAAATGTTTCCGCACTTATGTTCCGGGCCTTGTGTGTATCAAAGTGACCAAAGCGACCCCTCTGGGGGATAATTATGGGAACCGGGTCATAAACGTTTGTGTTCAATGTAACTCTATGGGAAAACCATGTATAAAAGGAGCGATCCGCAGAACCAATTTGAAGCAGACACTCTGAACTACACTGGTTGTACTTCCGTGATTTCTGTGTTTCCCTGCAGCAAATAAACCTTGAATCTTTGACGCCGAAGGAAGTGTCCCGTGTCTCTGTGATTCGTACGCCGGAGCAGGTTACCCACGAAGGTTTCAGGTGTTGTGCCCTGGCACCGCTGGGTTCTAAATAACCCAGTCCTTCAGTTGGCGCCCAACGTGGGGCTGCATCAGTGGTACCGGTCCAAGCCCGACGATCGTGAGGAACTTCGTGTGAAATCTCCGAGGGAAGGTGCACTCCGCTTCATCGATCCTGTTGTCGAAATAAGTGGCCCGAAGACTTTTCCCGCGAAGATTCCCGCCTCCGGACGGCTGCGACGGACTGCTGCCCTGACTGTAGACCTGTTTTGGCGCCTGGCGTAGACCTTGGTAGAGCGAGACGATTGACGGGCCTTCCTGGTGACGCCATCGATCTTTGAGTTAAGTATTTGTGGGTCGCTCCCAGAGTTCTTGGTTGTGGTTGCTTAGTGGTTGCATGGTTCCATTGCATTTGTAGTTCTTGGTCCTTTGTTGTATTGTTTGACGACTGCAGCCGCCAAAAACCGAGGGTTTTTGCTTTTTGCTGGGGCTTGGTAAATCCCGTAACCCTTGAAGTTTGTGAAACTCGGCTAGTGTGCAAGATGCCTAGTCGTAGTACTTTGTTTAGTTGTTTCAGACCTTGTGGTATGGATTCCCGATTGGAGGACTCGTGTCCGATACCTCCGGTTGGAACTCCGACTTATGACTTATACAGTAAACATGGGCTAGGCCCGATTACTTTTAATGATTACTGGATCCGCTATACGAAGAAAGACGGTGTCCTTAGTTGGCCACCTCATGGTAGCTTTGAAACCCCGATTTTAGATAACCTAGAGGCTAAATTATTTGCGAAAAAGTCAAGGCCGGACATGTTTGATGCCTTTCGGTTGTGGCGTAAAGAAGCCAAACAGAAAGAAATCAGACAGACTAAACGAAATCAGCGAGATAATGTTGCTACCATTGTAAAGAAAGCAGAGCAGTTTCAGCGTGATAAGGAGGTTAAGGAAAAGGAAGTGTTTGATAGGCTACAGCGTATGTCCATAGATAAATGCTATCCTGCTTTGCCTACGGAGTCGGATAAGAAGGAAGAACCAGTTGAGGATCCTTTAATGTCCTATCTTATGAAGTCGCCACCTCCGTATGTGCAGGGTACCACAGCTCCTGTGCTTCCCCCTGTACCTGTTCCTGCACCTATTCTTCCTTTGCCTGTTCCTCAACCTGCACCCGTTCTTCCGACTGTTCCTGCTCCTTTGCCTGTCGCTATCCCTACTGCTCCTCCGCTTCCACATACTCCTGCTCCCGCTACTGCACCTGCTCTGTTAACTCCTGCTGTTGCTTCTGTTTCTACTCCTTCTCTTGTTAGTCCTGTGTCCTATACTTCTCCCTCTACTCGTAGTCGTAATTCTCCTCTTGCGGCTAGTTTCTTTCATTCGCTAGGACCTGTTCTTGGGTCCGCTGGTTCGGATGGTCCTCAGAGACGTAGTCAGCTTCCTGGTAACAGAGAACGCGCTTCGCTATATAATATGGCGATGGGTTGGATGATGCATCCTCTTCGAAATCCGCCACGCGTTGTACTCGACACATTTTGTCAATTTAATATACCAACCCAGAGATTTGTGTTCGAAGAAATGTGTAAGGTCCTTCGCGATCAGATATCGGCCGACGCACCTGACGAGGTGCTGACCGCTTTGTCTAATCTACAGCTTCAGTTTTCAACTGGACTGATAGTGGATACCAACGTTCGACGTGCTGTTGAGCGATTGCTATCTTTTCGTCCCACTCCTATACCCCAAGCCTTGTTTGTTGAGGATGTTGAAAGACTGCCAGACGAATCTGGTCCATTTCCTATGCGCGAAGTCCCACCGGTATGGATGCCAGCTGATCCTAATGCTCACCCTCCGACATTGGCGCATTTCCAGAGAGTGTGGATACATCTCCCATGGAAACGCTCAGAAGTGTTACAGGTGAAGCAATCTCTGCCTGACCCTCGTAAAAATCCTGCAGGGTACTACAAGGAATTATGGCAGCTCGTAGACGCTACGATAATGAATCTTGCCGATATTGATATGTTGTTTGGCAATGTTGTACCGCAACCGGTATGGGCTAAGATTCGTCAGGAAAACCATCCCAATGAATTAGGTGGTGATTGGGCGGCCATTATAGCGGCTGATGGGTTACAAACTGGTGGTGCTAAACCCGACCAGTTGATTGCTGCTCTCCCTCAAAGAATAATAACGTTAATGAAAACTCTTATGCCAGCTATGAGGGTAAATTGGGACAAATTATCAGCTTGTAAACAGAAGAAGGACGAGAGTGTCTCCGACTTCTTTACGAGGTTTGAGGAGGCATTCATTGATCATAGTGGTCAGGATATGAGCACTGAGGGTGGTCAAAGGTTGTTCGTGGATAAATTTGTTTCCAACTTATTGCCCGATTTGAGCAATAAATTAAAGAATTCAGAGAGTGCGTGGGCCGTTTCTACTTCAGCTCAGATATTGGCCACGGCACAATATTATGAGAACAGAGAGAAAGAAGAGAACGACCGCGCTGATAAAAAGACGAAAGAGCTTAAAACTAAAGTGTTGCTTCAGCAAGCGTTTCCTCCACGTTCGAATCAGAATGCGCCCCAACAGAATAGATCGCAGTCGCAATCGAACCGATCACAACCTCGTAATGACTCCTCTTTCCAAAGATCCTCGTTAGGGTACAATCAATGTGCCTATTGTAGACAGGAGGGTCATATCAAATTCAATTGTCCCGTTCTGAACGATCGAAATAGTGGTAATTCGTCTAGAGGAGGTCGTGGTGGTTCACAGCAAGCACCACGTGGTAGAGGTCGCGGTGTTCAAAATGATCGTTCAGATAACTCATCAAACTCTAATAACTGTTTTGATCAACGTGGATCATCGCAAGGCCGATCTGCGCAGTACAATGTAGACGATTATTACGTCGATCAGGGAACTGACGACAGTAATTACTAGGACAGCCAAAGACAAGGAGAGGGAGTGGTATCAGTTCCGGTTGATCAGAGAGGGCCTTACGTCGCAGTTGCTACATCGGGCGTCGTTGAGCCTTTTCTGTTGGACACTGGTGCAGCGAAAAGTTCCATTATGCATTCGAAACTCCCTGGCGCACCTTTGTCTGGCTTAACAAATGTTTCCGTTGGATTCTCTGGCGCCCCCGTTAGCAATCCAGTTTCACGCCCTTTGCCCCTTACAATTGGGCCTCGTGAGCTAGAAGCTCCGTTGATTTTGACTACTGGTTGTGGTGAAAATCTTTTGGGTCTGGATTTGCTTAAACGTTTGTATGCAACTTTGTATTGTTCTCCTGCGGGTGTAAAGCTTACGTTAGGAGAGAGGGTTGTCTCTCCTATGTATTTGTCTCTCGATAAGCTTCCACCGGAATTGAGTTCTCTTCCAGCGTCTTTGTGGGCGACAGGTCCCAATGATGTGGGCCTGCTTGACATCTCCCCTTATGTTGTTCAGTTGAAATCTAATGTGCGATTGCCGCGTATTCCCCAGTATCGGATCTCTCTTGATGGTGAACGAGCATTGTTAGCGATCATCTATGATTTGATCGAGAAAGACGTTATTGAAGAGACTCGGGGAAACGTGTGCAACAGCCCTGTACTGCCCATTCTTAAACGTACTGATCCTTCGAAACTACCCGTTTATCGTTTTGTTATCGATTTACGGGAAGTAAATAAAATTGTGATTCCTCAGTTCCCCGTTGTGCCTGACATCACGGCGCTACTGACTCTGATTCCAGCTTCTGCATCGTGGTTTTCGGTGATTGACTTGAAGAATGCGTTCTTCAGCATCCCGATTGCAGAGGAGAGCAGGGACCTTTTCGGTTTCTCTCTCGTGGACGTAGCTTCCGGTTTAAACGCGCTCCTCAGGGCTACTGTGAGAGTCCATCGATTTACAGTCAAGCCTTGAAGGGTCAGCTGGATGCGTTTACGTTGCCGGCTGGGGCGGCCTTAATCCAATACGTCGATGACCTATTGGTGGCTACAGATACTCAGGACGTTTGCAAAATTGCTACGGTGTCGTTGCTGCAACATCTCTGCGAGTTAAATCACAAGGTGTCACCCTCTAAACTCCGATATTGTTGTCAAGAAGTAACCTATCTAGGTCACTTATTGTCAAAGGAGGGTAGGCGGTTGACCCCAGAGAGAATTGCAGCAACTGCACGAATGGCTGTGCCAAAAACCCAAAGAGATGTGCGTGCCTTTCTAGGTATCACGTCGTACTGCAGGCAATGGATTCCTAACTTTTCATTGCTAGCGAAACCATTAGTGGCTCTTACGTGCAAGGATGTTTCAACTCCTTTACCATGGACGGAAGAATGTCAGAAAAGTTTTTCTGAATTACGTGATTCATTGTGTTCGGCTCCTGTGTTAGGTACTCCTGACTATAGCAAGCCGTTTACATTATATGTTCACGAAAGAGAAGGTTGTGCGTTGAGTGTCTTAACGCAACCTTTTGGTGGTAAGCAACGTCCATGTGCATATTTTTCCTCGACCTTGGACCCAGTAGCTAGAGCATTGCCAAGTTGCTTGAGAGCAACAGCGGCAGCTGCGGTCTCCATCCGACAATCAGCAGGATTGGTCATGGATAATATGCTTACGGTGATGGTTCCGCATGCAGTCGACACTCTTTTGAATCGTACAAAAACCCAGCACTTGACGAGTGCAAGGTTGTCTGGGTACGAGTTGACGTTGTTGGCAAGCCACATTCAAATAAAACGTTGTAATGTCCTGAACCCGGCAACTTTGTTACCAATTAGCTCAGAGTCAGATGAAATAACAGACCATGATTGTTATTTGAGGACAGAGGAGGAAACAAAAGATCGAGTGGACCTTAAAAACACCCCATTGGAAGACCCAGATGGAACGCTGTATGTGGATGGTTCATGTTTCAAGTTGCCAAATGGCGATGTGACTACTGCTTATGCTGTTGTAACGTTGAATACTGTTGTTGAGACTGCAAGATTGAATCAGAATTCTGCCCAAGCTGCAGAGCTGATCGCTCTCACCAGAGCGTGCGTGTTAGCGAAAGGGAAACGTGTGAATGTGTTTACCGACAGCCAATATGCGTTTGGCGTCGCCCATAGTTTTGGACGGTTGTGGAGAGAGAGAGGTTTTCTAACATCGCATGGTACGAAGATTCAGCATGGCCAGCTTGTGAATGACCTCTTAGATGCGCTTACGTTGCCTAAACAGGTAGCGATTGTTAAATGTAGTGCGCATCGTAAGGTGACGGATGATGTTGGTCGTGGTAATGCGTTTGCGGATGAGATTGCTAAGGAGACTGCCCGGAACCTTAGCACTCGAATGTATGTGACGAGTTCGGTTAGGTGGCCTATAGAGTCGAGTGTATGTGCGAAGACACTATTGAGAGTGTGAAAGAAATTCAGAAAGAGGCCACCGAGACTGAAAAGACGAAGTGGAAAGAAAGTACGGGAAAGTTGGATGCGAATGGTTGTTGGATTGATTTGTCGGATCAGAAAAGATGGTTGTTCCCTGATGCGTATGTACTGGCCGTTGTGACAATGGCACATGGGTTAGCACATATTAGCGCGAAAGGTATTTGTAAACTGCTGTCCCCTGTGTGGAAGAATGATGGTATCACGAAATGTGCTGAACGCTTGGTTAAGAATTGTATGGTGTGCATGTTATACAATCCTGGCAAGGGAACCCCAACTCCTCCTGGCAGTTTTGCTCCCCCTTCATGTCCCTTTGAGGTGATTCAATTGGACTTCATCCATATGGAGCGATGCAATAACCTGAAGTACGTTTTAGTTGTGGTTTGCGCATTCTCCCGATGGATCGAGGCCTATCCTCTCAAAGACAATACTGCTTTGTCTACTGCGAAAATCCTACTGAAGGAATACTTTCCTCGCTACGGAATGCCTAGAGTCGTGTGGTCAGATAACGGAAGTGAGTTTGTGGGAAGTGTGATGAAGAGTGTGTGTAAGGGCCTTGGAATTAATCAGAAATTCCATAGTGCCAATCATCCCCAGTCAGCTGGTTTGGTTGAAGGGTATAACGGCACCCTTAAACTGAAACTAGCAAAGATTCAGGCTACGACTGGTCTTTCGTGGCCTGACGCTTTACCCTTAGCATTACTGTCAACTAGGGCGACTGTACACTCCCGAGTAGGGCTTAGCCCCTATGAAATAGTGTTCGGTCGTCCTGCGAATGTTTGGGGGGTTCCTAGGCCAGGTATGTTCTGTGATCTTGAATATCCAATGTTGATCGATTATCTTCATGACTTGACTGCTAAACTGAGGTTAATTCACCAACAGGTTCACGACGCACTGCCGACGCAGACGGAGGGTCCAGGCCACCAGCTCCAGCCCGGAGATTGGGTGGTGACGCGCAACTTTTCGCGCAAGAACAATTTGGATCCGAGGTTCACTGGACCCTACCAGGTTCTCCTTGCCACGAGGACTGCTGTTCGTCTTGAGGGACGGAAAAACTGGGTGCACGCCACCCACACCAAAAAAGTCCCTATCCCTTTGCCGGCAGACCCGTGGGTGAGGAGAGGCATTGCATCAACTGAAACCGAAGGATTGCCGGCGTTTGTACCTTTTAGCGACGCACAACCTGTCGGAGAATCCTCAGTGCAGCAGAAAGACACTGTTGAACATTTGTCATCAAAAGACTCAAGACCAGAACACTCAACTGATCAGCAGGACGTTGTCTCATCAAAGGATCCTTTGTTTGACGAACAGACACGTCCTGGGAAAGCCCGATACTTTTTGCGATCTAGCACCAGAGACTAATAAAAGATCCTGTTCTGTCCCTTGACAATTGTATTATCCCGCTTTCCGTGATCAGTTTGAACATTCGTATTATTGTGATTATTTTTGTATATGTTCATTGAGTTTCGTTCCTTACACCTTTTGCTTCCACAGCTGAGAAACATTGTTTTTGCATATATATATATATTTGTGAAATAAAGGCCGTAGGGCCGCGCGCGTACTTCCTTCTGCTTAGTTGGTCTTGACGCTAGGTTAAAGACCGTCGGTTCCTGGGAACTCCTAGGGATTGACTACTGCTACACAGAACGAAGTGCGTCAAGAAACGTTGCGGACGGTCATAGGGAATGGCATTTTCGAAGTTGATGGATTTGGAAGAAGCTCAAGGTCAAAGATTCAAGCTGCAGCAACTTAGTCGTACCAAATGTTTTATGTTTCAAATATTCGTATTGTTTTTGACTGTTTCTGCATTAATGGCGGGTGGGGTGTATTACACAATGTCTTACTTCTTACCTTCTGCTACACCTACTCCTACCCCTGACCCTAAACTTACCTCCACTGCTTCCCCTCATTCTTTTCATATCTTACCTGAACACGAGCAGGCTAGACGTGCAGAATTCCGCAACAATTCCTTTATTCAGCTCCTCCATCAGCATCAGTTAGTGGTTAACACTACTAATTGTTGGGTGTGTGGGCTGATGCCACATACTACGGATAAGGGAATCCCATATCTGGTGTTGCCGTATAGTTCCCAAGGGTCTGCTCGAGCATTTCAAACAATGTTTCGAAGCGCACTAGGTTTCCACCCCATTCGAGAACCACGCTCCCCCTACTCTGGTCCTACCTCGTATCAAAAACCTTTGTCTATAGCAATAGAGGATTTAGATAGTGATATCTATGATCCATCGCTTATTCCTGAAGAAGAGGTACAAGCCTACAGGGTCCTGAGTAGAGGCGAGTATAGCGTGTTCACTAGTGAAAAACAGCTTAAAAGCTCACCTCCGATATGGGTCGTACCCCACATTGGTAATTTTTGTCTCATAGGTCGTGGCCGAAGATCGAAAGCCCGACTTGGAGAGAGTGCTTGCACTGAAAATTACATTCTGCCGATGGTCTCGTCCCCTGTGTTTCTGGCTGCCAAGGGTACATACTTTATCTGCCATGATCGTGCGTACGCATGGTTGCCCTCTGACTTTATGGGCTCATGTTTTATCGCAAATTTGTTGCCTCCGACGTTTACTGTAGATGCAGATTATCACAAGACTAGAGTTGTGAGAGGCGTAATTAGCGAAGAGGACACTGCCGGTCAAGAGGCAGGAGACTTTTTCAAGGGTTTCCTCCCGTTTTGGGGACCTATGGTTAATAGTAGGAACCTGAGACAGTTGACTCGAGTGGTGGAATCGACAGCTAACATTACTGCCAGTGCCCTTGGTAATATCACCACAGAACTTCAGGCGGATAGACTTATGACGTTACAAAACCGTATGGTTTTAGACGTGATCTTAGCAGATCGTGGTGGGGTATGTAAGGTGATCCATTCGAGCTGCTGTATTTTCATTCCTGATAATGCTCCGACCGTTTATCAAGCCATCTCGAAGTTGCATAAGATCTCCGAATCCATACACGTGGATGTAGGGGATTGGACGTTACTTGGGTGGTTTTGGGGCCTGATGTCGACTTGGGGTTGGAAGATTCTGATGATCATCGGAGTCGTTGTGGCATTCCTGTTCACGTGTTGCCTTTGTGTGCAGTGCGGTCCTGCCTTATGTGGCCTTTGTGCTACAACGTGTATGAGACAGCCTCCTGTTACCAAGGGGACTCGGTTGGACAGAGCTATGCTACAACAACATCTAGATGGTCTGATGAATATTGAGTATGATTCCGACTAGTGCTTGCCTATATGAGGGCAAAAGGAGCGTCTGAGGTTCCGTGACAATTGTAAGTGGTGTTTTCGACTCGCACGAATATGGTCGAGTCTGGTATCTATGAACCGCAAATGACGAGTTTAGTGGGTGTACGCAGTTTCGCTGCGCTAACCTAAACCGTTCGTTTGTTACGTGGGTATTTCTATCTGTACCCACGGGTTCCATCTTAGATACGGCATCCATTTTGTCTCTTGCCCTCAAGTAGCCAGCGAACGGACGCTGTCCGCTTCGCGACCCTGGGACTCGCAAGACATTTGCGGAAGACACATGTCCTTTGTAAGTGTCTTTATGATGAGGGGGATGATACTGTAAGGCAGATGGCCCCGCTCGAGGCTCATCTCGCCGTGCCGGTTTATTGTCTTAGCCGTGCATCTCATTAGGCACGACCCTTTGATGCCCGTATCTCGTGTTTCTCGATACCTCCCTTTTACACCCTTTCCGATCTCCCCACTGTCTCCGTCTTCCTCTACACCTGTTCTTGTTCCTATTCTGATCTGTTTTATTGCCGATTGGATTGCACTAATGTTGGGAAGATGGGTTTTTACAGTTGGGAACCGCCAAATGTTTCCGCACTTATGTTCCGGGCCTTGTGTGTATCAAAGTGACCAAAGCGACCCCTCTGGGGGATAATTATGGGAACCGGGTCATAAACGTTTGTGTTCAATGTAACTCTATGGGAAAACCATGTATAAAAGGAGCGATCCGCAGAACCAATTTGAAGCAGACACTCTGAACCACACTGGTTGTACTTCCGTGATTTCTGTGTTTCCCTGCAGCAAATAAACCTTGAATCTTTGACGCCGAAGGAAGTGTCCCGTGTCTCTGTGATTCGTACGCCGGAGCAGGTTACCCACGAAGGTTTCAGGTGTTGTGCCCTGGCACCGCTGGGTTCTAAATAACCCAGTCCTTCACGTTCGGACGACAGGTGGTGAGCTTGAACGAGTATTTGTTTACACCCCCTTAACGAAAATAGAACTATTGGAAATTAAGAAATTAGTGCCCTGTCACGATAAAGATCCAGGAGGGTTCCACCGTGAATTAAAAGATATGCTCCGCATGGGGAAGTATATGTATCCCGATATTATTAAAATGTTAAAAGTACTGTTGCCAGCAGGCATTTACGAAAAACTTAAAGAAAAAGAGTGGGAGGTGGGAGAGAAAAAGATTGATTGGGCAGAATTAGAACACGAAGATAATACACGAGTCCCTGGTACTGGTCTCGGGGAAAAAGCCAGAGCATTGCCCGAGTTATTAATACAGGTTTTGCCAAGATTACTAGATACTAAAAAGGAAGACTGGGATGCTATCTCAGCCTGCAAACAGAAACAAGATGAAGACACTAGTGATTTTTACTCCAGATTCGAGAAATGTTTCATTATTAATAGCGGCCTGAAGACAAGTAGTGAATCATACCCACATCTTTTTGTGACCAAACTAGTAGAGAATTCCCTACCGCAAGTTAAAAATAGAGTGCTGAAAGTTGAGAGTACCTGGCAAGCTAATAGCCCTTCCCAAATGTTACAAATGTTACAGTACCATCAAAACCGAATTAGAGAAGAACACGAACACGAACAGAGACGCATAAAAGACACGAAAATGAAAGTACTAGTTGCTCAGTCCGTCCCCGCTGATGGTCAGAAGAGGGGTACGGCACCGCCCGGTCATTCTGCAGCTCCTGTTAAAGGGAACTGCAATTACTGTAAACAGCCAGGTCACTATATAAACGAATGTGACATTCTGAGACACAATATCTCTACAGGCAAGACGAAAGAAAGACCACGTCCTCCTAGACAAGAACATATTCCACAAAATATCCTGCAGAACACGCAACCTCCACAGAACGCACAACAGACAGTAGCTGTACCCCAACCCCAACCCATTGCTGCCACACAACATGTCACGCAACAAATGTACCAGTATGCACAGTCAGACTACCCAGACTATCAGCAGTACTCATGAAACAGCCTAGAGAGGGAGGTTGGCTTGCCCCTTATCGAGGTACCTGTAGATCAAGAGGGTCCCTATGTACATAGTCAGGTATTAGGGAAAGACAGAAAATTTTTGATTGACACAGGGGCGAGCAGAACTACCATCAGTCATGACGAGGTTCCAGGGGCACCCCTCTCAGGCTCACAGAATGTTTCCCTGGGATTTTCAGGAAAGCCTATTGTTAACGAAGTATCGAAACCGGTTTCCCTAGGAGTTGGTCCATTGTCCCGCACTACAGATTTGTTACTTACGAAATCATGTCCAGAGAACTTGCTTGGTATAAAAACGTTGAAAGCACTGGGAGCAGTGATCTGTTGTTCTCCGGAAGGAGTGAGATTGTTTCTACGTGATTTTAAAGGACATTATGTTTTGAGAGACTTTGACCACAGACTTCAGAATGTTCCACAGCATTTATGGGCACAAGGTCCGACTGATGTAGGTTACATGCACATTACACCATACCGTGTCACACTCAAGCAAGGAGTTGTACTGCCACGAATCCGACAATACAAATTACCACCTGATGCTGTAGTGGCCTTACTGAAAATTGTTGACGAGCTCATTGCCCAAGGAGTGGTTGTAGAAACAGACTCCAATGTATGTAATTCTCCTATCATTCCAATTCTCAAACGAACTGACCCAAATGCACCACCGGTCTACAGACTAGTGATTGATCTCCGGGAATTAAACAAATGCATAATACCACAGTACCCTGTGGTCCCAGACATTTCTTCACTATTGACTGCTATTGACTCAGAAGCAGCGTTCTTTACTGTAATCGATCTCAAGAACGCCTTCTTTAGTGTCCCAATACATCCGGAAAGCCAGTATCTCTTCGGATTCTGTTTAAATGGCCGAAGCTTCAAATTTGCGAGAGCTCCTCAAGGATTCACAGAAAGTCCTAGTATTTACAGCCAAGCATTGAAACGACAACTAGACAGTATTCATATGCCTACTGACACTGCACTGCTTCAATATGTTGATGATCTATTGATTACAGCACGGACAGAACGAGACTGCGAACGTGCATCACTGACAGTCTTGTATTTCCTGGCCGAGAAGGGGCACAAGGTGTCCCCTTCGAAGTTACAATTCTGTGCCCAGCAAGTGGTATACCTTGGACACTTGCTGTCCAAGAGGGGTAGACAGTTGACACCTGATGGTATCCAGGTAATTGCACATCTTCCACAGCCCAAGACACAAAAGGAAGTACGGGCCTTCATTGGCCTCACTTCTTACTGCAGACAATGGATTCCCCAGTACGCATATCTAGCGAAGCCACTCATACAGTTGACAACACAGGAGGCAGCGACTTCGACTGTCCTCCCTTGGACTCAGGAACATACACAAGCTTTTGATGAACGGAAGAAAGCTTTATGTCAAGCACCTGTTTTAGCGACACCATGTTACAGCAAGCCTTTTACACTTTTTGTCACTGAACGCGATGGCACAGCGTTATCGGTTCTCACTCAAGATCAGGCAGACAAGCACAAGCCTTGTGCTTACTTTTCCAGTACATTGGATCCAGTGGCCCAGGCTCTGCCTGCGTGCCTAAAATCAGTTGCAGCAACAGCTCTAGCAATCAGACAAAGCGACTCCATAGTATTAGGACATCCCCTGACAGTACAAGTTCCACACTCGGTGGAAGTTCTCCTGAACCGAACCTAGACACAGCACCTGACTATAGCAAGACTGACAGGATATGAATTGACACTCTTTCAGCCACACATCGAGATCAGACGTTGTAACACGTTAAATCCTGCTACACTTTTACCTTCGAGTACAACAAACTCTGCACCACATGACTGCGTGGAAATAATTAATACTGTAACAAAACCAAGACAAGACTTAACAGACATTGCATTATACGACCCAGACCTGACACTTTATGTGGATGGTTCATGCATGAGAACAAGCAAAGGAGAGTTAGTGGCCGCATATGCAGTGACCACTGATACTGAAGTCATAGAAACACATCGCATTGATACCTTGTCAGCCCAAGCAGCAGAGCTCATTGCTCTGACCCAAGCCTGTATACGAGCCAAGAACCGGAAAGTAAATATATACACAGATTCACAGTACGCATTCGGAGTCGTTCACGACTTCGGCGTCCTCTGGCAAGAGAGAGGTTTTCTGACCTCCCACGGAGCCAAAATCCAGCATGGTCCCCTCATTCAAGCTCTGTTAGAGGCGATACACTTGCCTACAGCCATAGCCATCATGAAGTGCAAAGCACATACGAAAGTCACAGACACCATTTCCCAGGGTAACGACCTGGCAGATCGAACAGCTAAACTCACAGCTCAGGCTCAAACAGACATACCGACAGACACGACAAAGACTGAAGTATCATCACAGACACATTGCATGACAGTTAAGGATCCCACACAAGATGTACTCGACATACAGACACATGCCACTCCAGACGAAATTAAGAAATGGACTGAACAAGGAGGGGTCCAGACAGGTCAGGGATGGATGACAAAGGGAAAAGCTACATGGTTTCTCCCCGACTCTATGGTTCAAGTTATCATAAATACAGCACATAGTCCAGCACACCTAGGAGAAAAAGCCATGTTAGACAGTATACAGAATATTTGGTTCAACAAGCATCTACGTGCAGCAGCAAAACAGAAAGTGCGTACCTGCATGATCTGTTGTCAGTTCAACCCAGGCAAAGGCTTTCCCGTGGAACAAGGTGGATTTCATCCTCCTGACCACCCTTTCGAAGTCCTCCAGATGGACTATATTCAGATGGACAGATGTCGAGGATTCAAGTATGTCCTCGTAGTTGTATGTGCCCTTTCCAGATGGACAGAAGCGTACCCAGTCCCAGATTACACTGCTGTGACCACTGCCAAGCAGTTGGTTCGTGAATTTTTCCCGTGATACGGCTTGCCCCGTGTCGTGTACTCAGATAATGGACAGCCATTCTCGTCCGAACTGATGAAACAGGTATCACTCCTGTTAGGATACCAGTGGAAATTCCACTGCGTACGACACCCCGAAGCGGCTGGTCTCGTAGAGAGACATAATCAGACTCTGAAAACACGATTAGCGAAGGTCTGTGCAGAAAAAGGTGTAGATTGGATGGTAGCCTTGCCGGTTGCCCTCTTTTACATGCGTATGGTAGCTCATTCCAGAACGGGGCTATCCCCGTACGAAGTGGTCTTTGGCCAGCCACGTAAAAAGATTCCATGGACTGTGCCCAGAGACATTTCCCAAGGACTGCCCTGATTCCGATACTGACACTAAACTCCCCTTGTTAGAAAAAACTCTGCAGCAGGAGTATAGAAGCAAGCTACGGTCTAGTAAGTCAGACAGCGTTTAATTGTTTAAGTCCCCCTCGGGTGAAGCGGTTAGACAGGTTTCTGACATGTATGAGATAGACCCAAATAGTGAGAGAGATAGACAGAAAGTCAAGAAAAACAATTACTGCAAGAATTTGCGTAGCAGATGCATTATTTTCCTAACCATTATGTTTTTTCTGAGTATATCGATTATATGTATAAGCTTGACACTACATGTTTTCTTTCCTCCTCTTGGTTCACATGTACATTCTTCTTTTAATGACACCGCAGAGCACACATTCAGTGATCTGCCACCTCAGGAGCTATCCTATCGACTAGCAATGCGCAACAACACTTTCATTCGTATGTTACACCATACTCACCAGACCAGCAATGCTACAGATTGCTGGGTATGCGGCCGACTCCCACCGTATCAGAAATACACGGGAGCTCTGCCCCTCTTTCCCTATCCGTTTACACACAATGGTTCGTGCGGAGCATGGTTTGCTTTAATGTCATCACTAGACAGTAAGTCCACAGTTTCCCAGGGTGATTGGATATGGGGTAACTTGAATACAGTCATGAATAAAGCATGTTTTCCAGACACAGACGGTCTTCCCCAAAGGAAAGGGACCGATCTAGAAAATGAAGTATATGCCTTAGGAAATTTTTCCCTCAACCTCATTATCCTGAACGTCCAGTCCGAGACTAATTGGGACTTACCGTTTATAACAGTTTTACCAGTGAAAGGCGAATTATGCGTTAAAAAGAATGGTTCAGTACATCTAGTACACAGTGTTTGTAATACTGTGGTCGAATTCAGTGATAAAGAAAAGTCTACTTTCAAAGCTTCCCGTCATTCCTATTTTATTTGTGGTCAGACAGCTTATATACATCTGCCCTTGGATTGGGATGGAACGTGTTATATCGCGTTCCTATTACCCCCTGTTTTTCTAGCCCCATCCGATTATCATCGAAATTCACAACTCAATCATGTAAGACACAAGAGAGACCTTCCTCCGGTTATCGATTACTCTGAGTCAGCGTGGGACCAGTACAAGGATTACATTAAAGGATATTTCTGGTTCATAGGTCCAGTCCAAAACAGTAAAATAATACGTAGGTTAACTAGAACTCTTGAGGCAGTAGTGAACGAAACTACCTTTGCCTTAGGTAACTTGACGGAAGAACAGTCTGCTATGAGACTTGTTGTTCTTCAAAACCGCCTTGTTCTTGACGTCATCCTGGCCGAAAGGGGCGGAGCTTGTAGAGTGATCGGCTCCAGTTGTTGTGTGTTTATTCCTAATAACGCACCATCAGTGTATGCAGCAATAACAAGACTCCATAAGATAGCTCGTGAATTACATCAGGACCCATGGTCTTGGTCCGGTTGGCTCTGGAGTGTAATAGCAGGATGGGGCTGGACCGTACTGTCATTTATTGGAATAGTACTGCTCGTACTTATCAGTTGCTGTCTCTGCCTGCAATGTGGGCCAGCGATTTGCAGCTTGTGCGCCACTGCTTGTGTTCCCCGTCCACGTTCACGTTCCCGTGCTCGAATAAGAAGAGACGAGCAAATGATGGTATATGAACAAATAGATGGTCTCATGAAAATAGACATATCCTAAAGGGTGAAGTAGGGGCCAAGGAGGGAATGAGAAAATAGAAATTTTTGTATGGTCAATGTGTCCCCCACTCGCACCCTATCCATATACCTATGCTCCATGTATGTCCATGTCACCATGTATTTCTTTCCCCGTATCTGCCACAATAATGTCCCTGCATTTTCGTCTAACGTTAACATGTCAGTTATTAGGCCTTCCCTGAGTGAAACGTTAATTTTGCACCAAGGCCTGCTTTTCCAATGCATTTACACGGTACACGTTTGAATAACGTGAAGCACACGTTTTTGTGGCCCAGTCGAGCCAGACCCTGAATTGAGGCTCCGAGCCTCTTCTGTCTCAGAAAGCTGCAGTTTAGGTATGCATCCCTGACCTCTACCTTACTTCCTGCCCAGCCGAGCAGTGCTCGGCTCGGCCTGGCCTGCCTGCCAAGACGGTATTTTGCCTACAGTTATCTGTTCAGCCTCCGTGAAAACACATTCCAGTCTAGTGAAATAGGAAAACATATTCCCGCCTGCAGAGCAAAGGGCCCGGCCTTCCTGTCTTCTTGCAAGTAATTTACTGCACCCGTTGCCATAGTAGGCCCATGCCCCCACGTAATGCACAGAGAAATATAGGCACGCACTAGCATTAGTGATGAACGGCCTCTGCCCGAGAGACCCTTTACTTCAGACAATACATCCTCCAAACACAAGATATCAGATAGGCTATAGGTGCAGGTCGTTCTGACATCCCAGACTCCAGACTCCTCTACTAGTGCTAAAGGCAACCCCCAGCTCTCCCCAGTTACACGTCAATTACACGTCATGACTAAGTTGCGCGCGCATGTCGAGTAAAGGTTTCTGCTGACCCTGCAGATTTCCTCCATACATCCACCCACCTGTGACACTACTATGACACGCCGAGTGTACGCCTCTTTACACGCCTCTTTCTACGCCCATATGTTCTTTTCTCTCTCTTTTCACTTGCTCCGCCTGGAGTGTTACGCCTACTGTATCCATTGCAATTATGTGATTTTACTATATATATTGTGTGATGTTAATAAAAAGTGTGATATCCCTTCCTGAACCTTAGTGGTGATGGAACACGATTCTCCCCTGGCTCGAGCCATTGGAATAAAGCCCGTATGACTCAGATACCACGGACTCTGCCTCTCATTTTATGAGCTATTCTTATTGATATTTAATGTATAGAAAAATGTATAGGTAATTTAATTTACCACAACAGTCTATTCAAGGCCACACTAGATCGGGCTAGGAGAACTGCGTCGTCCGCGTATAGGAGGACCGGTATGTTGGTTGCTCCTACATGCGGTAAGTCCACAGTTGCCTCAGGTAGTACTGGCTCTAAAGCATTTATGTATAATGTGAAGAGAAGGGGGGCCAGGATGCAGCCTTGCCTGACCCCCTTCTTCGATTTAAAATGACTTGTGCACCTCCCCGCTTGAGTGACTCTGACTGATGCTAGGAGACCAACTAAAGGGGGATCAATGCCTAATTCCAAAAGGATCTTCCACAGTTTTGACCTGTTGACTAGGTCAAACGCTGAGGAGAGGTCCATGAAAGCCATGTATAGAGATCCCTCCTTAGCGATAGTGTATTTACTGATTATAAGATGGAGATTTAGACACTGATCCAATGTGCTTCTTCTAGCCCTGAAGCCATACTGCGCGTTAGACATGATCCCACTGTCCTCAAGCCAGTCTGACAGCCTGCCTAGTATGACTCTGCCTAGGATTTTAACAGCAGAGTCAATTAGGGAAATGGGCCTATAGCGGGCAGGGTCTCCCCGTTGTCCCTTTTTAAAGATTGGTATTATAATGGACTTGGCCCACGACTCAGGTATATTGTTTACTCTTACAGCGTTGAAAACATTTGTGAGTATCTTCGCCCAGAATTTTGGAGCACTCTTATACAGGTCCGCTGGGACCCCGTCAGGTCCAGGGGCCTTGTTTTTTTGTGTACATGAATTGATTTTTCGACATCTGCCTCCCCGAAAGCCATTATAAGTCCTAAATGACAGAAAGCTTGGACCCCTTGAGAGGGCTCGTGACTCGGCTGGGAATAAATATTTCCAAAATGGGCGAGCCACAGCTCATCTGGGATGGTAAAATCCATATTGTTGTTCTCTACTCCAGAAAAGAAAGGCTGATTAATAATAGCCCAACATTTTGAACTATCCCGCAAGGCCTCGTCTGAAAACAAATCAGTCCAGGCCTCGTTTTTAATCTGGGATTTATGAGCAAGAATAGCTTGTTTGTATCTTTTCCTTAGTATTGCTATTTGTAGTCTATTTCTGGGGGATTCTTTCAGCGCTTTGAAAAGGGCGGAGTGTGCTTTAGAGCAGTTATGGTCAAACCATCTTTTGCCGCATTGATTACTGGGTTTATTTTTAGCCCTTAAGTCATTATTGACTTGTTGGCATATAACATTGAATGCATCAACTTTCTTAGTATTAGGGGCTGAGTGGTCCAGACAAATTCCCACCTCCGGTTCGACCTTGTCCAAAACTTCATGTAGGAAATTTTCCGGAATCAGGTTAGCCCATTTCAATCTTCTGCCCTGATCTTTCGGTCGGAGATCCATATCAGGTAGGATATGCGTATTTTTAAAACTCCAAAGCCCCCCTGGGACCACCTCTAATGTCACAGGATTGTGATCGCTAAAAACTGAGTCTACTACCCTATAATTTAAAACGTTTGGCAAAACTAAAGAGGACAAAAAAATATAATTGATGGCTGTTCCTGTGTTGCTGCCCTTAAATGTTATAGGCCTAGTTCCATCAACTTCGCAGCCAGACTCGTATAAATTCAAGGAGGCCAAAAGGCTCTCCAAAGCTTCCCCTTGCTTTGTATGTTGGAAGTGCGTTAAGCGCGAGTGTGGGGACCCCTTGCTATTTTCCGGGATAAACTCCAGGCTGCAGGGATGAATATCAAAGTCACCCATGAGGAAGACCTCAAAAGTATTCTGATTGTTTTTATAGCCTACAAGGAATTCTTCAAGGGACACCAGGTGTTAAGACTGACACTATCAGGGGAATTTTAAAAGGTAATAAATAATATAGTGGGGGGTTTAGTAACAGACAATTTTACAATTAGACAATTATGGGAACCTGAGTCGAGCTGCTTTAACGATCCATTCATGTTCAATGAAACTAGGAGGACCAAGCCTCCCTTTGCTCTGCCTGACAATCCAGCGATAGCCGGAATATCGAAATGAGCATAACCGTCCAGGATAAGGCTGTTAGTTGTATCCCAGGTTTCTTGGAATGCTATAATATCATACAATTTAACAAAACCCAGCCAGTTCTCGTCCTGCAGTTTGGATCTGATCCCAGCTATATTCCAACTAAGGATTCTACATATGTTATCTTTCAAATGTTTAGGGGCAATAATCTCCAGTGAGTTACTAGAATTGTGTAGTCAGTCGACTTCCTCCAATGAGCTCAGAGGGGAGAAACAATTAGACAAAGTCAGGCCCCCATTCTGTGAGTTCAATAATCCCTGTCCCTGCCTTATGTCATGTTGTAGAGACAAATATAAAGGGGGATTAGGATCCAGCATATGAGCCCCAGAAAAATCATCACGCCCCCAAGTATGATTTGCTTTCCTTGCTGAGGTCCATCGGACTGGACGGCCAGTGTTTGCCTGTTTGTTTCGCGGGGGATAGAAATAACCCAGAGATACTGGTCTAATACCAGTATCCTTGAGGTCTGACCCATCCCAAAACAATCTACCAGCTAAATTCTTCTTGCTGAAATTTGCAACAATACAATCCCCTGCCAGAGTTTTGGGTTAGTGACCTACCCAGCCCACCCTTCTAACCATGTTAATGAGTGGTGTTATATCATCCTCCCCACTCGAGTACTGCATACACCATTTCCTGGTTTTATCTAATAAATCCTCAGTGGTCTCACTACAATTAATTTCTAGCGGTGAAACCCCTGTCAGCACTGCCACAAAAGGGGCAACGTCTGGTGGGAGATTCAACGTAAAACCACTAGGCAAAGATGCTGATTTCTTGATATTAGCCTGTGAGACTTGTTTTTTGTTGGTGTTCACAGCAGTAACAACCAGGCTGGAATGTGTTGTGACCTTCCCCATGTTGTTCTCCAAAGTCCCCCGGTTGGCAATTATTGGGGGTAGAGTTTGAGGTGCAATAGATCGGGGGGTAGCAGGGCGCACGTTGGACACCGCAGTTTCCATACTCTCTAGTCCTCCATTATCGTTAGTATTGTAGTGTGGCGCGGTATGTTGATTATGAGTACGATATTCTTTTATAAACGAGTCGATTGTCTCACACCTTTTAAGTAATCCTGACACACATGTGTTCATAGAGTCAATAATATCTTTGGCAATGCCCACCAACAAAGGTTCTATGTGGGCATTGAACAACTCTTCCATCTTGTCTCCCAATTTACCTATGATGGCATGATCAGGCTCTTTATTGGAGTGTTTAACCTTACTTGCACATTTCTTTTTTTTATTTCTTTTTTTTATTGCAAGACTTTATTGACAATGTCGGTAAAATACAGTAGTGCGCCTACAACCCTGGGGCCGGCTGGAACATTCACCCACCTTGCTGGATAGAAGAATACACAGCTATTCAGCCGACAACCAGCGGTCCGGCAGCGTAATCAATAATATATACGACCAACTGACAATCCTCTTTATCTTCCAAACTGGATGTCATCTTGCTTTTGTATTTTATATTAACATAACTTTAACGTATGACTCAGTAGTTCAATAAACAACATCTCCTATCGTCTGTATTCTGTTTTCCACTGCGATATGTACAAATTCCTATACAATTAACCCATCCACCCCCATCCCCAGTTCGTCCCACACTATTAATCTATTTTACGTCCCGGACTTACCCATCCTATCATCCTCATCATTAGTCAGTGGTCCTAGGCAGTTAACTGTCATCCATCTCGTCCTCTGAGCTATCAATATCCTCTTCCTCTAGAGGTTCACATAGGTCCCCCCTGTAGGTGTTCCAAGGCTGCCATACCGCATTCCATTTTCGAGGGTTCGCTCTCATTTTATAAACCGCCCGCTCTGTTACCATAAGTGTGTCCATGTTCCTGCACCATTGTGACAAGGTTGGTACCTCTGCTACCCCCCACTTCTGTGCAATGTCTCGTTTTGCTGTCATAATACCCACAGTGGCCCACAGTCTACCATAATGCGCTAGATCATTTGAGCCCCATACATTAAGCAGGCACACACGGGGGTCAGGCGCCAGAGAGATTTCTAGTGTTTGCGAGATGGTACGCATCACCTGTCGCCAGTAGCTCACAAGGGACGGGCATTCCCAGATGGTATGTATGAAGTTGCCCTCTAATCCACAGCCCCTGAGACAGTGTGGGTGTGGTGCCCTGTGTAATCTGTGTAATGTAGTCCTTGTGTAATATATCCTATGCAAGATTTTTAGCTGCACCAGACGGAACCTAGCCGAAATGCCCGCCTCGCGTGGGGATGCCATGGCTGCATTCCATTCCGTTTCATACATTTCTCCTATCTCTGCAACCCATTTTTCTCTCAACTTTTCTAGCGGGTCTGGCAGGTTATTTAGCAGTTTACGATAAGTAAGGGAGGTGGCGCCCTCCTGCATAAAGTTGGTGAGCAGGCGATCCTCAAGCGGCGAGGATTCCGGGACCATTGTGCCTGCCGGGATTGCTGCCATCAGGGCGTGTCTGATTTGAGCATATCGGTATGTTTCTGTGGGACCTAGGTCGTAGTGCTGCTGAAGATAAGAAAACGCAACTACCCCTTCTCTCGACCACATGTCCCCTACCGTGGAGATCCCTATATTATCCCACTGGGTGAACCCTTTAGTCTGTCGTAACTGTCCCAGAGCCTTTGTGTCCCATAATGGTGTTAACTTCGTGATTGCTCCCCCCCACTTCAGTTTCGTCTTTGCCCTATGCCACAACATTACCGTGTGTTTGGTGGGTCTCATTAATTTTGCAGCGGATCCCTTGTGGTACAGCGGTGCCAGAAGACTATGCGTGCCCATTTGCTCTCTGTCTGCGAGATAGGCCGGATCATCCTGTGGGGCATGCAGCCACTGATTAATAATTTTGAGCTGTGCTGCCCAATAATACAACTGCATATTTGGCAGGGCGATTTCACCATCGTACCAGCTTCTATTAAGTTTTAGGTGTGCAATGCGAGCTGGGCCGTCTCCCCATAGCAAGCCCGTAATCGCAGCTGTCACTTTTTGGAAATAGCTTGGAGGTATCAGGGTCGGTGTGTTTTCGAGCACATACAGGAAACGCGGCAGCGCCATCATTTTAAATAATGTTGCTCTGCCCAGCATCGTCAACGGAAGGGCCATCCAGTGTCTAACATTGCTTCTCAGCCGAGTGAGGGGAGGTTGCAGATTGCTCGCAAAGAATTCAGTAACGTCTTGGGTGACGTAGATCCCTAGGTATTTCAAGGAGGTTGTCGCCACCGTCAAGGGGCAGGTGTCAGGGAGAGTCAGAAAAGGGCCTTTTAGTTCGTAAAGGACCGATTTCGCCCAATTTATAGTATATCCGGATGCTCGTCCGTGAGTATCGCATATCCCCAATAGGCTAGGGACCCCTCTCTCTGGGTCTTTCAGGTAAATCAGCATGTCGTCTGCATATAGGGAGACTCTGTCTTCCCAATCGTCGTCCCAGTTGATTCCCTTCAGTAGCGGGGTCTTCCTAATGGTAACAGCCAACGGCTTCAGAGTCAATGCGAATAATAGAGGTGAAAGTGAGCCTCCCTGCCTAGTTCCCCTTGCCAGTGATATTTCACGTGAGGTATGTCCGTTCGCCACCACACGTGCCACGGGGCTGGTGTATAGCAGCCGCACCCAGGAGATGAATTTGGGGCCGAACCCCATGTGGGCCAGGACCGCGAAAAAGCACTGCCACTCCACCATGTCGAATGCCATTTTGGCATCTAGGGACAGTATAACCGCTGGTTCTGTCAGCAAAGGCGCTCGTGCCAGCGCTCCATGCACTCTACGGAGGTTGAGTGCAGTACTCCTATGCGGCATAAAGCCGGACTGGTCTCGATGGATCAACTGCCCCAGGTAGGGCATCAGTCTAGTCGCTAACACTTTCGCTAGTATTTTAGCCTCAGTGTTAAGAAGCGAAATCGGTCGATAAGACGTGCAGTCACTAGGCCGTTTACCGGGCTTCGGGATTACCACTATAGTCGATCGAGGGGCAGGATTCCCTCTTCCCGACCCTCCTCATACATCGCTAGCAAGGGCTCACTTAGTGATTCCGACATTATTTTATACCATTCGATTGGTATCCCGCTTGGCCTGAGAGCCTTGCCCGATCGTGTTGCTACAATGGCCGACTGAATCTCTTCAATCGTCAAGTCAGAGTCGAGTTCTTCTACTGCGTCTGTCAACAGGGTCGGTGTCAGAACACCGCGGAGAGACTCTTTCGCCATTTCCGCTGGGGAGTACACCCCATGGAAATGATCTGCTAGTATGTCTACAATTTCTTCCGGGCGTGTGTGCATTCTTCCAGTCACATCAGCTATTTGTAGTATAGTTTTGTTACCCCCCTTCTTCCTGTCTAGCCAAGCCAAAAGTTTACTTGCCTTATCTCCGATATCGTATACTCTATGCGCGGTCGCCGCGACATCCGCTACCGTTTGGCATCTCAGGTGGTCATCATAGAGTCGTTGGCTCAACTGAAGGGAGTGCAACGTATCGTCCGATGGGGCAGCCATATGGGCCGCGTTTGCTCTGCTAATTTCCATCTCAAGCTCCACTAAGTACCTCCTTTGCGCGCGTTTGTGGCCTGATATGGCCGAGATGGCCTGCCCCCTCAGGACCGTTTTATAGGCTTCCCACAGGATCGATGGGGAGTCAACCGAGTTCAGATTTTCCGCAAAGTAGTTTCGGGTCGCCTTTTTCAACTCTTTACTAACGGACGGAACCTTGAGATACCCAGGATATATTGGGTATACTCTTCTACGAGTCCTTTCCTGACAGGATAGGGTTAATGTCAATGGTGAGTGGTCTGAGATACCTCTTGGTCTGATCTGTACCTCATCTATCGTGAGGAGGCCAGTGCACAGGGTGAAAAAATAATCAATCCTGGACAAGCTATTATGTGTAGTGGAGTAATAGGTATACTGCCTCTCATCTGGGTGCATGTGTCGCCAAATATCAATCAAACCCTGTGCTTCCAGGAAGTCACCGAATCGGGAGGGACCAGGTGCTTGTGCCCTAGTCGGGAATCTATCCTGTGCATTATGTATCACAGCATTAAAATCCCCTCCCACGATCAAATCGCCCTCCGGGAGCTCCAGTAAGAACTTCCCCAGGTTGGGCAAAGCAACCGCATACAGTGCCGGCGGAACATACACCGACACTGCATTCAGCCGCCTACACTCCCACTGTCCATGCACTGCCGCGAAGCGGCCCTGGTCATCTACTTTGGTGGTCTGAGGTATGAACTGTGAGGATCTCCACAATAATATGCCCACCCCACGCGATCCGGAGGTAAACTCCGAGTGTGCTATCATCTGGTAACCCCGCCTATCCAGTGCTTGTCTGGCAGTACCTGTTAGGTGTGTTTCTTGGAGAAGGACCAGTGTCGGACTCACCCTCTTGATACCTTGCATAACCAGTCCCCGCTTAATCTTGTCACCCAATCCCCTGACATTCCAGGACATGATTTGCAGTGGAGTTACTGGAGTTACTTGATGTCCCCCTTCTAAGGTGTCAAACTGCTGTCGAGTTGCCATTTAGAACTTTGTGTAGCCTAACCTTTCGGGACGTGGATGGGTCTACCCGGGGCCAAAGCACCCCTTTACAGTATGGTGTGTTGCGTCCAGCCTGGAGTGCACAGAAGGCATACGGCCCAAAAAAAGGGTCACAGTTTGCCTTCTCATGTCTATCATTCCTGGCGATGGTAACAGTGTGTCGTGTCATGTTCTCTTGAGTCAAAAAACTGAACAATCCCAGAAATTCCCTCCCCTGAACTCCCCCCCTCCCTGCCCCCCTGCTACACGGACTTAGAACTGCCCGCCACCCCAATTTAGCAGAGTGCCTACCCCACCCCACACATACACACAATATACTTGCTCGTTGGGGGCGAAGGACACCCAAGAGTTAGCGACCCCTCTTACCCTCTTCGGAGGCCCTTAGACCAGTGTCCATGGCTGCCCACGCGGCAAGGTCCACCCTCAAGAGGTGTTCTGTGTCCACCAGACTATTATTCCTCTGTCTGTATGTCACCGGTAACGCTGTCTCTCGCTGGGGAGCGCCTTTCTTCTTCATGTTCCGACCTCTGGGAGTACGTGCGTTCACCTGTGTGTCGATCCCCTGGTTTCCTACTCGAGCGGCGGGGCTGCAATGTTGGCCTCCAACCCTCCAACCAGTCCTGAGCCACATCCGGATTGTCAAAAAACCACGTCCTGTTGTCCGCCACTACTCGTAGTATGGCCGGGAACAGCATAGAGTACTGGATCTTTCTCGCCCGCAGTTCCTTTTTTACATCCAAAAACGTCCTTCGACGGCGGGCCACTTCCGCCGTATAATCCGGGAAAAAGGCGATGTTAGCGTTTTGGATCTTAACTGGAGGGGATACCCTCGCTGCTTGCAGGATGGCATCTCTGTCGCGAAAGTTAAAGAGTCTTGCCAATATGGGTCTTGGAGTTGCTCCTGGTTTCGGCCGTCCCCCCGGCACTCTATGCGCCCTCTCCACTGAGAAGAAGGTTGACAGACCCTTAGGCTGGAGCTTCGTTTTGATCAGATCTTCCACGAAGAGGTCAGTTGCTCTAGTACCCTCCGATTCCGGAACCCCAAGGATTCTTATGTTGTTCCTCCTAGAGCGCCCTTCCTGGTCGTCCAGTTTTTCTTTCAGCAATTTATTTTCGACCGCCATTTTCTCCATCGCTGTCTGCAATTCTGACACATCTCCTACCAGTGATTTCGTGACTAGTTCCAACGACCCCACCCTCTTGGACATTTTATGGAGATCCGCTCTGATAAGGGTTATCTCGGTAGAGATGGATCCCACCGTGGTATGTACCTGCGCCAGCGCCCGCATCACATCTTCCGACGTCGCTTTCTTCCCTCCACCTACATCTGCCGATTTCGCGGCCTGCCCTTTACCATCCGCGGGGAGAGAGGCACTCTTGTCGCAGGTGTATCTTTCAATACGAATCTGTGTCATGCCGCCTTTGGGTCCTTTACCAGCCATGATATTTGCAATTATAGTTCCCCTCACACCGTGGTAGTTCAACTGATTCGAGGCCCACTTCGGAGCGGGGCTTTGTAGCCTCTTGGACCGCTGCTTTCCAGTATCGCTCATCACACCCCGGCACCTGGGTAGGTCGTGTCGTGGTAGGTGGTAGCTCCACCCGCGTCTCATCCACTTCCTCAAGGCGGCTGGCCCTGCTCAATTATTACCTGAGGCTCCACTTCAGATCCGTGCTGTACCGGACCTGGGCGCTCCCTACAACGGCCCCCTTCGTCACCTCCTCTATCGAGGTTGCGGTCCGTAGTGCTGATTAGTGGCTCCCCATCCGTTTTTATTTACTTTTATTTGCCGTTCTGTTGGTTTGTCGGGTATATGCTTATTGTAGTGCAACTGCGTCCCCCTCTATAGCACCTTTCACTGCGTCTTTAATTCAGTGTGTCTACGGCTGTGTCTCATGTGAGGTAGCCGGCCATTTGTGGGTTATGCGGTCCCACCACTGTCTCTGGCTTGATAGCGAGCTACGACAGTTGCGAGATGGTGCCCGCGATGTCAGCAGCAGTCATGGAGGGGGGGGGACTCGCCCGGGTCTTCCTACCGCAAACGCGGTCACCGGTCCCTCACCGCCACTCCCTTGGGCCGCCGTTCCGCTGATGCAATCAGGATCCTCACTCCACCGCAGCCGCTCACTTGGGCAATGGCGTTAGCGCCTCTCCCCCGGCCTCGTTGTCCACTTCTCACTGTCTGCGGCTCGGCTTTGGGGCCCCGAGCACGTGCTGCCGCCTTTTCGTCTTGCCTGGGGGGGTGGGTCCACCACATGCACGCACCTCCGCTGCTAATATCTCGGGTGTGTCGGGCGCCGCGACCGTCCCCTCTCGGTCACCGGGCGCTTCCGGTGGATTCCTTCACGGCCTGGTGTCCCTTCCTGCCGGCTCCTTGGATCACTCGAGTCCCTGGACTCCGATCCGCCCGCTGGCCACCGGTGCACTCGGCTGCCGTTTCTCCATCCGGTCTCGGATTTGCACCGGAGTTCCTGCCGCGCGTATCGCCCGGTCCTGGGCCTCGGGTCTCTCCATCAGAGACCTGAACTTTCCACGGATAACTGATCGGATTGCTTGAGAGGCCGCCTTACTCTCGGAGCTCGCCTTCTAGGCTGCCGCCATGCTCGGCTGCTAGCCACGCCCCCGCTTGCACATTTCTTGGGGTTGTTCCGCCTGGCCTGAGTCTGTGTACTACTTGGGCCTGGTGCCTCCTCGTGTAATCGAATAGGAGTAGGAGACATATTTTCCAGGGACTCTGCTGCCTTGGGGGTCTCGGTAGTTGCGCATTGTAGTACTGCCTCTATGAGTACAGGGTAAAAGTCAGGTACAGTCGTGATATTCAGTCCTGCAGTTAACCCTTCAGAGCCCAATTTTTCCAGCCCCAACTTTTTCTCAGCATTGGCAATTTCTTGGTTATTAGCCCCCACTGCTGACGTTAGATATGAGATAAGGGACTCTGATTTTCGTGGTACTTTAGCGTCCCTACCCCCATGAACATCATTGCCCTGCTGATTGCGCATACCCATTGTTGCTTCTTAGGGGGGTGGACCGGCCTGGCCTCCTATGGCCTCTGATGGCCACAGATGGTCCCGCCCTTGTCCCGGCACCGCCTGCGCCCATCCCGCAACGCGGAGGAAGCTGCCGGTGTTTAAGCGCCTCCTGGCGCTCTGAGGCAGGAAGTGGGCGTTGCTGGTCGCTGTGCGTGCTGGGAGCTGTAGTCTCCCCCCACAGCGGCCGTGCGATGTTGCGAGCAACAGCGGTGGGGGAGAACACACAGCATCAGGGACCCAGGAGTAAGTCTGGCAGGTGTGGCAAGGTAGGTCTGCTTGGCCCCAAGTAGCGTTTCTGCTTTCCCCGCTCCTCCAAGGGAGCTGCCGGTGTTTAAACGCCTCTGGGCGCTCTGAGGCAGGAAGTGGGCGGTGCTGGTCGCTGTGCATGCTGGGAGATGTAGTCTCCCCCCACAGCGGCCGTGCGATGTTGCGAGCAACGGCGGCGGGGGAGAACACACAGCGTCAGGGACCCAGGAGCAAGTCTGGCAGGTGTGGCAAGGTAGGTCTGCATCCCCAAGTAGCGTTTCTGCTTTCCCCGCTCCTCCGAGGGAGCTGCCGGTGTTTAAGCACCTCTTGGCGCTTTGAGGCAGGAAGTGGGCGGTGATGGTCGCTGTGCGTGCTGGGAGCTGTAGTCTCCCCCCACAGCGGCTGTGCGATGTTGGGAGCAACGGCGGCGGGGGAGAACACACAGCGTCAGGGACCCAGGAGCAAGTCTGGCAGTGTGGCAAGGTAGGTCTGCTTGGCCCCAAGTAGCGTTTCTGCTTTCCCCAGTTATCGCCAGTGTTACAAATTGGTTTCATCAATGAAGAAGATGATAGATGAGTTGGTTCTAAGCTGGTAGTTTATTTGTGAATTGCATTGGTAGAACAGCTCAGCCACCCAACTGTCTCTCTCCAGTTTCCCAAGTAGACTGTCCCTAACATTCTACAAATGACTCAGAGCATCTTAACAATTCTAGAACTCATTAAAACATATACTACAACATTTGTTTATTTTATTTATTTATTGGTTTATATCGCGCTTGAATCAACTCCCGAAGGAGTATCTCTGCGCCCAAAAACACCAGAAGCATGGTCAAAGCAGTCGGTAGAGAAGTGAATTAGTTCTGAAACAAAAACGTTTTAAGCTTTTTCCTGAAACTAAAATGTTCTGGACATTGCCTAAGTGTCAGGGGGAGCTTGTTCCATAAAGTCGAACCGACTACGGACAGAGCCTTGCCACCCTGTCTGACCTTCCTTAGAACTGGCACTCTCAGGAGAAGCTGATTGCTGGACCTGAGAGACCGAACAGGATTGTACGGTGTAAATTTATCTGTCCAGTGTGACGGCCCTAATCCATTTAAGCTCTTGTGAATTAGGCAGCAGGTTTTAAACTTTACCCTATTGCGAACTGAGAGCCAATGTAATTTATTCAGAGGGGGTTTTGACGGTGTCCTGGGGGTGGGGGGGCAGTTTAACACCAGCCTGGCTGCCGTATTTTGGACCACCTGGAGTTTGGCCAATACTCCATCATTGGCTGACAACAGGAGCCCGTTACAATAGTCAAAATGACTAAGTATGAGAGCCTGCACCAAGGTTTTTCTGGTGAAATCTGACAGCAAGGGGAAGACTTTCCGCAAAAGGCCAATGACATGAAAGCAGGAGCCCACAACAAAGTTGCCATGCTGCTTAAGGGAGAGTTCTCAATCCAGGTGCAACCCCAGGTTTTTTACGACCTGCTTAGGTTCTGGCACCGGGCCAAGATCCTGCGGCCACTAATCCGGGGTCCACAGAATCCTCGCCTCCCCAAAGAGCATGACCTCTGTCTTGCCTACGTTACATTGGAGGCAATTAGATGACATCCATTTGGCAACCGCCTTCATGCCATCGGAAAAGGAAGTCTTCACCTCGTTGGTGAGAGATTTGAATGGAAACAAGAGCTGAGAATCATCTGCGTAAGATACCAGGATGAAGCCAAACTCTCTCAAAATTCTGGCCAGGGGGCCACGTAGATGTTAAAGAGAGTTGGGCTCAAACAAGAGCCCTGTGGCACCCCCTTCGGGATCTCAGTCTCCACCGAATGAAATGTGCCCATGCTGACCAATTGGGTCCGATTGGATAGAAAACTTTTTAACCAGGCCAGTGCCAAACTCTCAAAGCCGATCTTAGCAAGCCGTCCGAGTAAGATGTTGTGGGATACAGTATCGAACGCCGCCGATGAGTCTAGCAGCACCAGGACAACAGAATGACCCCTGTCCTGGTACATATGTAGATCATCTGTCACTGACACATTGATAACATTGAAATAAAGCACATTACAACACTGTGCTTATAGAATGGTATGTGTAAAGCATGTGCGTTATGAAAGCAAAGCTCAATATAAGTGACACTATTTGAACATCAACAGTCACTTCCCCAATCTGACAGATGCAAACTCTCATGGTGGCAGACATAATATTATTATTATTATTATTATTATTATTATTATTATTATTATTATTATTATTATTATTATTATTATTATTATTATTATTATTATCATGGTGGCAGACACCACTGAATAAAGCCCCTTGCCATGCCCTAATTTGGCTGCCCCACATTAAAATGCAGGATACCAGCCTCACGTGAGAGGAAACATTTGGCAATGCTAAATATCTACAGACATGGGAGAGGGAGGTTATTCCATGTTTGCCATGTTTTAGCAGGTAGGCTGCATGCCAAAAACGTGACAAACATGGTATAATTTCTCTTTATCATTTGTAGTGGGATTTGGCTTAATTTGCCCCAAATGACAAACTTTAAAGAACGTGTGGCTTGGAGATGAAGCTAAACAGGGACTGCCTCAGACATGACAGCACACATGCCCAACTGGAAAATTGAGTCTGAGAAAATTGGCAGATTTTCAGTGAGCACTCACACCCTCTACACCCTCGGGATACATTTCAGTCAGTGGCAGGGTTGAGAGAGAAGAGGGAAGGCAGCACGCACAGCACCATAGTGCCAATTTTGGCAACACACTCACCATTACACATAGAGCAATCTCCTGATGAAATAAACAGACAAGAAACCTTTTTCGTGAAGAAAATTGCTGCAGATTAATTTGACAACCAAAATATGCTAACATGGTGGGTTAGCTTATGGGCGAACCAAGGGCAGGCAGCCCCTCCGCCTCCTGCCCACCTGACGAGTCAAATTGCACCGTGGCCCTAGCCAATCGGTGCTTACCAATTTTGGGGGAGGGTTTACCCCCTCCCACCTGTGGACTGCCAGTCCATCCATCTATTCATGCCCCTGAGGTGGGCAGAGTGTTCCAGGCAGTCCCTGGTTGTTCAGGTTTACAACCGACCGTAAGACTAGCGGGCGCGTTGCTCCTCCAGGGTCCACCGCAATGACTTCCTGGGGATATTTAGCATTTGCACCCTTGTTGTGCTCCTGAAGAGGGTACCCCTGTGTACCTTTTAGCCTCTGGATCGCCCTGTAACCCTCCACAGTGCTGGGTGTGGCCACCATCACAACCACGGCCCTCCACCAAGGCAGGCATTCTTATATACATCCTGCTGATTCCAGGGCCTCTCCCAGGTCCAGCAAAAACAAGTCCATGCCCACTCCAGACAGTTGAACTCCATCTCCTTCAAATCACCCTGTGGAATGCAGTTCCCTCCTCCACTAGAGAGTCAGATCATTGCCTGCCAGTTGTATGACCAGGATGTTGGGAGGGGAGACATGCCCCCTAGTCTGTGCTGCAGCTTCTTCAGCAAGCTGTTCCAATGCATGCCTGGGTACCCCAACCAAATTATCTTGGTGGCGGAAAACCCATGCCGCCATTTCCTGCTTTCCAGCCACCAAGCCACTCTCAAGAGGTGGGCCGAATAGCCATTCACCCAGACTTTCGATCCTGATCCAGCAAAAACAAGTCCATGCCCACTCTAGACAGGAGAACCCCATCTTCTTCAAAACACCCTGTGAACTTGGCAAGCAGCAGACCGTGTCTAAAGCCAAACACCCTCTGCTCAGTGGATTTGCGCCTGGCACTGATAGCTCTACTGCGTGAGGTTACCATCGCTTCCCACGACCGGACCCCTGGCCACACTAAACGTGGGGTCCTGTCTGACCACCATAACTCACATGCCCCCAATTGGTTGCTTAGTCTACACCTGGAGGAAATCATTCCTTACAGCAGTGCCCTCCCACCTAGGAGAGTCAAATCAATGCCTCCCAGTTGTATGACCAAAATGTTGGGAGGGGAAACACCCCACCCCAGCCTGTGCTGCAGCTTCTACAGCAAGCTGTTCCAGTGCATGCCTGGGACCCTCAACCAAATTAAGTCAGTGGTGGAAATAACCATGCCTCCTTTCCCATGCCACTCTCAAGATGCACAAGAGGCCATTCACCCAGACCATTGATCCTGGCAAAGTAAGGAAATGCTAGGTTGCCAGACACATATATTGAAGCACTGCATGCCATCTTATACCGCTACTCAAGAGTGCACATAATTTCATGCAATAACACTGCACCCCACCAAACATCTGATGCATCAAAGGGTTGCTTTCGGTGTACTCCAAATTCACACTGTACATAATTCATTTAACCTGTCCTCTGGCCACTCCCCTGGGTGGCTTACGGATGGAAGTACATTAAAACATTGGGATTCCCTTTGTCCCACCTGCATGAGGCGCTTCGCTTACATGCCCGCCCTGAAAGCTGAAGTCAATGCCCTATTCTGAAAGAGTGACTGCATAGGCGCTTGCCAGGACCCGCATTGCCTGACATTGTAAATCATGCCTACATTACTTGCTCTACCTGAAATTTGTTAAGGGGCGAGTTGCCAGCATACATCGTATATAACCCTCTCTTGAAGGGCAAAGGGCCAGGCCTCCTTGGTACATAAGTAGGACTACCTGCCTTCCCTTGAATAATGGACAAGCCAACTTTTAATATTACGTTGTAGCCTTTTAGTGCTTTAATACTTTGTTTCCCCAACATGGGGCAGCCACACCCTATTAGATGTAACCTTCCTAAACCGGCCTAGCTGGACTGGCTATCCGGGCAGGGGGTGTTTGTAACTGAAGCAACCGGTAACATGGCCCGGGTCCATTGTGCAACTGCTTTACTGAGTTTGCCCAGACATTTGCACAGCCTATTTTGATTGCTAAACCATAGAGAACACTTGGCTGGTGTCATATCTGGTTACAGGCAATATGCCCACCATTGCAGTCACTGTGTCCTTTTTGGAGTGACCCTTACACACCCCACCAGGGTTACTTACAGTAGCCCAATCCCAGGTACCCCCAACTGTGACCCTTGGTGCCTAAACAGCAAAAGCCCTACTTCGCTAGATTCCAATTATAATGTTTTGGCGCAGCCCACCTTATGTGGGTCCGCTGAGTCCCCTCTGCCTCCCTGCAAGTAACCTTGTTTCTTTATACAGCTCCCTTACTCTGCTTGCCTGACTCAAGGACAACTGGCAAAACATGCTGCCCTGCAGCTTGGTGGAGGGGATGTTTGAGCCAAACGTACCCTGGTCCATGTTTTCAGCATTTTATCCTTATTGAGGCTCCCGTTCGTTTGGAGTGCTTCAGTGTCCTGGCAAGGCATACCCAATAGTCTGTTCAACCTTGGAGACTATCCTTCTATGATGTATACAGGTTCAACTAATCGATGGGTTAGAAATATGTGACTTTAAGCAAGGGAGTCCTCGCATACTCACCGTGAATCCCTCCTTTCCTACAGGAATTATGCCTGTTTCGTTTATCTGTGGTGTTTTCCCCCAGGCTTCCAAGGCTGCTTACTGCTAAACTATATGAGCAGCTGCTGACGTTAGAGATGGCAATCTGCCCGTTGCCCCTTGACTTATACACCGCTACCTAATGTGCTACTTTGTAAGTGCTGAAGTACCTTTTACGTCACTTCACCTTGGGAAGATACAGTAACACAGCATTGGTGATGAGAACTGTCATAAGCATCAACTTACAAGGACAACCCTCCATAGAGAATGTCTCTACCAAGCCGTAAGCCCAGAGATACACATGCAGTAAACCCAGAGAGGAACATTGGAGGTATGTTAACCTGCCACAACATCTGCTTCTCCCTGCTCCTGAAGTGGGAGCTTGTTGCCTGGGGCTACTACCCTTCCGCCCCTGAAACTCTCAATGAATCAGCTGCCTGAAGCTGCGACTCAATGCGCTATATTTGTTTGCCAAGCCTGTTAGAAGTAAAATTGTATTCCTTTATTCGGAGTCGGGGTGAACCTGAGGTGGGAGGGGGTACTAATAACTTCCCTTGCAGTACAGGCCTTATTGTCTTTACCACATTTTGGTACACCTGCTGCTGAAACTGGTCCATCATATCTCTGACTATATCTCATTGCAGCATGAACCTGTGGCTTTGCCTAAGAAAACTGTATGTATGTGCGAAACAAGACGGGTATTTGGTCGAGCTGTAACCCTGAAAGGTCTGCTGGCTCTACATCACAGAACTCTGTTGATTCTTGACTTCCTGGAGTCCTATTATCGCCCTTTGGAGGCTGGAAGGCTAGGTGAACCTGCTGGGAGCTTCACCTGTGTCCATGTGTAAAAGCAGTCCCCTACCGAGGGTGCAATAGTCCAAAAGCTTCCATCTTTCTAAAACCAGGTCTGCCCACACTTGCAGAGCTCAAACCCTCTCGAGTCATAATTGTTTGCACTGTCAAGGTAGCGTAGGTGATTGCTCCCTTGAGCCCTGTATGGGGCCTACTTCACACTTAAAGAAATGCTTACTCTCTTGAAGGAGATGATGCCCGGTGGAACAGGCGGCTACTAATGTTACTTCCACCTGCATACACTAGGCTCGGAAAAGGAGCATTTGCTCATGACCCCTCGGTTCTGGCCAGGCATTCGTATAAGCCAAGATATACAGAGCGATACAGGCTCTACTTGGTCCTAATGTCCGGACAGACCTAACAAACCCGTAGAGACAAGATGAGGCATACTACCCTGCTCCAAACTCTATTGAAACAACCACATGTGCTAGCTTGCCCAAACATCTGGAAAAGCATGCCAACCAACAAACCAACTCCAGCACTCGGGGGTCATGCAGCCACTCCATGGCCTGAATACTAACCAGGTTAAATTATGGATGGTATCGAAGGACCCATCTCTCGGCGCATGCTTGCCACACTTTCAACTGTATCACCCTAGTCAGTAAAACAATGCTGGGTTTCATGCAAAGCTAAGCCCTCGCAGGACTCACCTGCCTGTGCGAGCAGACCAAACATTCGTCGCTTCCCAAACCATCCGAACTGTTGATGATAACCCTCGGCTGTTGTGCCCCTTTCGCCCCACCCAGCGTAAAACAGCTGGACATGACCCGGTTTCAAGGGTATGATACTAGTCAAGGGCATGTCAGAGGTGAGGCATGTCAGGGTGGCCAATCTTCCCTTCAGATGGAAACAAAGTATTGATTAACAAGACTGCTCATCTTATTGCAGTCGTATGGATAACATACCAGAATACCACTTTGTGAGATGGGATGATCAGCCTGCACCCAATCAAATGTTCCACCTGCAGGTTTAAAGATTATTTTGTCGTGCCACCCCATGGCCTAATGGTTCTGACTCGAACCCTTGCTCTGTCATTGGCTTACAACATTTCAGCTGAAGTCTGTGTTCCGCATAGCGTGACGCATGGTTCACCCTCTTCTGTCATTGCCTCCTATATATGATCCACCCATAACCTTACCCCCCAAAATTCTGTTGCTTTGCCTCTGAGTCATTACTTGTTAGGGATGCTGGATATATTCCAGCACTGCAGGCAAAGATGAGGTATCAAATAAGAGTTGATTTACACAAACTCTCCTAGCTAATCTTAGTAACGTTCTACAATCCCCTAGATGCCCTCTCAGAGTGAATACATACACCTCCCATGTTAGTCTTTTTTCCTAGAGTTAATTTGAACTAGTACGTATATAACACTAACCACTAGATCTGTATTAACTTTTGTGCTTCTACCATTCTTATGTGAATTATAGCTTTTCGGCATGGCTCTGAAGTCTCTATGTAATGTAACTGGTCCTTTTGAAAAGTGTTCTGGACCGTCGGTTAAAGTTTTGTGCTATAAAATTCACATTAAATAAATCCAAATTAAATGTGCACTGGCAGACCTGTCCTGCCACACCTGATGGGCACAGCAAACCATGAATGCGCAAAATTAGCACGCCTGAAACAGGAGCTGCAATGCCGCAGAACATTGGTCCGCAAGTGCAGAGCCTGCGACTACCGCAGGAGAGGTGCAGATATCAACACCGATTTGGTTGGGCACCCATGGCATCCGACAACCTAAGCCAATCACAACCAGGCCACAGGCCCTTGGCCCATGACACCCTAGCCACAATAACCCAGGAATCAGTCTACACACATTAATACATACTCAGCTGCACAACTTTGTGTCTGGACATTCACCCTCTTCTACAGTGAAGTTAAGGAACACAATCTACAGATATGGCCTGCAGCATCATAAAACATGTCTTGCTTTGCATTTCAGGAAAATACTAAAGGGAGGATCTGGCCTTCTGCTTTTCCAAAATAAGGAAGTGTAAATCAGGGCCAAACATATTTAGGGGGCCCTTGTTTAAGAGAGCTTTGAATTTATGGTCCAGTTTCAGCTCCTTCATGCCCTCTTTGGCCAGGTCACTGGACGTGCACAGACTAACTCGTCCAAATTCTAAGTGTGCTTACTTCTGATATTCAGTGCACGTGACGTGTTTTGAATGAAACACCCCAATATTACTGTAGGGCATCTCTGTGAGCCTAGCTATTTCCCAATTGCCTCCTAATATGATCTAAAGGAACCCTTTAGTTGTCACAAGGCAATAAGTGATGTACCCCGGGAACGGGTTGGAGGAATGCTGTGCCAACCGAGTGGGCTTCCTTCCATCGTATATAATAGACCAGGTTCAACAAACAATGGCAGCCATATTCCGATGGAATGTTCTTGAGGCCATTAGGCTAAGAACCCAGTTGCCACAGGTGGTGTCCACCCCGCCTAAATTGGGTCGACGGGGCCCCGTACTCACCGGGGTATTCAGTAAACTCTGCCCCACCTACCACTGACTGACCGGAACGCAGTCCCCACCGCGGGAAGGCCACCAGATATCAGGACCACATGCTTCCACCACATCCGGGGACAGAAGGAACTCCCATACTGTGCACCCTCCCTT
>NW_028252163.1:0-122406 GCF_964263255.1 Lissotriton vulgaris
ACACACCCCCACAACCCTTGCACCCCTCACACCCTCATGCCCCCTCACACCCCTCACCCTCACACACCCTCACACACCCTCACCCATCCCCACAACCCACACCCCCTCACCCCCCTCACACCCCCTCACCCTCACACCCACTCACCCTCACGCCCCCTCACCCTCACACCCCCTCATCCTCCCTCAGACCCCCTCACCCTCACACATCCCCTCACCCACCCCCGCACCCTCACTCACCCTCTCACCCATGCTCACCCACCCTTTCACCCTCACCCTCACTCACCCTCACACAACGTCTCACCCACCCCATCACCCACCCCTTCACCCTCACACACACCCTCACTCTTACACACACCCTCACTCTCACACACCCCCTCACTCTCACACACCCTCACCCTCTCACACACCCTCATCCTCCCACCCTCTCACACCACCTCACCCTCACCCTCTCACACCCCCTCACCCACTCACACCCCCTCACCCTCACCCTTGCACGCCCTCACTCACACACTCGCACTCTCACACACCCTCGCTCTCACACACCCTCGCTCTCGCACACCCTCGCTCTCGCACACCCTCGCTCTCGCACACCCTCGCTCTCACACACCCTCACTCTCACACACCCTCGCTCTCACACACTCACACACCCTCACTCTCACACACCCTCACTCTCACACACCCTCACCCTCTCACACACCCTCACCCTCTCACATACCTCTACCACTCTACCGCCCTCACTCTACCACTCTACCGCCCTCACTCTACCACTCTACCGCCCTCACTCTACCACTCAACCGCCCTCACTCACTCTACCGCCCTCACTCACTCTACCGCCCTCACTCACTCTACCTATCTATCGCCCTCCCTCACTCGATCTATCAATCTATCGCCCTCCCTCACTCGATCTATCAATCTATCGCCCTCCCTCACTCGATCTATCAATCTATCGCCCTCCCTCTATATCGATAGCTCTCACTCCCTCTATCTATCTCCCTCACTCACTCGATCTATCTATTGCCCTCCCTCTATATCGATAGCCCTCACTCCCTCTATCTATCGCCCTCACTCACTCTATCTATCGCCCTCACTCACTCTATCTATCGCCCTCACTCACTCTATCTAGCGCACTACCACAGCATCATTCAGGGGTACCACAGCATCACTCAGGGGTACCACAACATCAATATGCACTACCACAGCATCACTGAACGCCACAGCATCACTTGTCGCCACCACAGTATCAATCTGTGCCACCATTCAACATCAACTGGTTCAAATATGTTCTCTCAATGTTTCAAGCTTTATTACAAATGTCACAAAGATGTTAATATTGCCATTATAAATTACAATAACTTTTATTTAAGTATAATGTATTTAAAAAAATTAAAAGCCATTGTTATTTGTAATATCAATGCATCTAAGTCACGTAAATACAAAACATGTTGCATTACAAATGCTATAGGTGTCACATTTGCAAAAGATAAAAGTATTGGCATTGTAAATGACAAAGCTATTAATTTCGATATTTTCAAAACCAACACATAAATAAAAAAATTGTCATTTACAAGACCAATAGCTCAAACTTTCATAATGCGAGACCTATTGCATTGCAAATGCTTGTTATGTTGTTTGCTGGCTCTGTCAGGTGGCATTGAGATGTGATACCTGGACTGTAATAACTTATTGCACTGGAGTTTCTTACTACTCTGCATCTGGTGCCAAAACAAGCCTATGTTCAAAGACGTGTTGTCCAATGCCGATGGTGTTGGTCTGGTTAGTTAGTGTTTATCAACTGGATAGGACCAGTCTGCGCGCCAGTGTGTGGGTACTTGAGTTGATTCATACCTGCCAACCAGAACAACAAGCATTGGAAATGCAATAGGTCTCGCACCATTAGAGTTAGTGCTTTTAGAATTGTTTATGGGTTTTTTTTGTAAATGTTTAGCATTTTTGTTTCCTGTAGCCAATGCTAAAGTATTACAAATAAAAAAAGCCATAAACATTTCTAAAAGCTCTAACTGAAATGGTCTGAGAACTATTGCACTGTGTGAGGGTGAGGGTGAGTGAGGGTGAGTGAGGGTGAGTGAGGGTGAGTGAGGGTGAGTGAGGGTGAGGTTGAGGGTGAGGTTGAGGGAGGGTGAGGGTGAGTGAGGTGTTGAGGGTGAGTGAGGGTGAGGGTGAGTGAGGGTGAGGGGTTTTGGGTGAGTGAGGGTGAGGGGGAGTAGTTGAGGCTGAGTGAGGGTGAGTGAGAGTGAGGGTGAGTGAGGGGTTGAGGGTGAGGGGTTGAGGGTGAGTGAGTGAGGGTGAGGGGTTGAGGGTGAGTGAGGGTGAGGGTGAGTGAGGGTGAGGGGTTGAGGGTGAGTGAGGGGTTGAGGGTGAGGGGTTGAGGGTGAGTGAGGGTGAGGGGTTGAGGGTGAGTGAGGGTGGGTGAGGGTGAGGGGTTGAGGGGGAGGGGTCGAGGGGGAGGGGTTGAGGGTGAGTGAGGGTGAGTGAGTGAGGGTGAGGGGTTGAGGGTGAGTGAGGGTGAGGGGTTGAGGGTGGGTGAGTGAGGGTGAGGGTTTGAGGGTGAGGGGTTGAGGGTGAGTGGGCGAGGGTTTGAGGGTGAGGGGTTGAGGGTGAGTGAGTGAGGGTGAGGGGTTGAGGGTGAGTGAGGGTGAGGGGTTGAGGGTGAGTGAGGTTGAGGGTGGTTGAGTGAGGATGAGTGAGAGTGAGGGTGAGTGAGGGGTTGAGGGTGAGGGGTTGAGGGTGAGGGAGTGAGGGTGAGGGGGTGAGGGTGAGGGTGAGTGAGGGTGATGGGTTGAGGATGAGGGGTTGAGGGTGAGTGAGGGTGAGGGTGAGTGAGGGTGAGGGGTTGAGGGTGAGTGAGGGTGAGTGAGGGTGAGGGGTTGAGGGTGAGTGAGGATGAGTGAGAGTGAGGATGAGTGAGAGTGAGGGTGAGTGAGGGGTTGAGGGTGAGTGAGGGGTTGAGGGTGAGTGATGGTCAGGGTGAGTGAGGGTGAGGGTGGGTGAGGGGTTGAGGGTGAGTGAGGGTGAGTTTGAGGGGTTGAGGGTGAGGGTGAGTGAGGGTGAGGGTGAGTGAGGGTGAGGGGTTGAGGGTGAGTGAGGGTGAGGGTGAGGGGTTGAGGGTGAGGGGTTGAGGGTGAGTGAGTGAGGGTGAGGGGTTGAGGGTGAGTGAGGGTGAGGGGTTGAGGGTGAGTGAGGGTGAGGGCGAGTGAGGGTGAGGGGTTGAGGGTGAGGGTGAGGGGTTGAGGGTGAGTGAGTGAGGGTGAGTGAGGGTGAGTGAGGGTGAGGGGTTGAGGGGGAGGGGTTGAGGGTGAGTGAGGGTGAGGGGTTGAGGGTGAGTGAGGGTGAGGGGTTGAGGGTGAGTGAGGGTGCGTGAGGGTGAGGGGTTGAGGGTGAGTGAGGGTGAGGCGTTGAGGGTGAGTGAGGGTGAGGGTGAGTGAGGGTGAAGGGTTGAGGGTGAGTGAGGGTGAGGGGTTGAGGGTGAGTGAGGGTGAGTGAGGGTGAGGGTGAGGCTGAGGGGTTGAGGGTGAGTGAGAGTGAGTGTTGTGAGAGAGGGTGATGAGGCCTGGTTGTTGTGAGAGAGGGGTGATGAGTCCTGGTTGTTTTGAGGTACAGCTGATGAGGCCTGGTTGTTGTGAAGTATCTGACTTTCTTGTGAAGACAAGTGCGTCATAAGCTTAAACAAGAGCCTTGCATTCTCTGTTCCCGATCCTTGCACCCATGCATGGCTCGGGTCTCAGGGCAGCTACCAGGAGTTCTAACAGCTCTCATCAGGTTTCTACAGCTAGTTCCCCGGTTTTGTGGGCTGGGCATGAATAGTGGGCAAGAAACAGCTAATTATAGAAGGGCCGCTTTTGAATGAATTAATTAATAAACCTTTACACCGCATTACATGCCATAAACATTTCTAAAAGCTCTAACTGAAATGGTCTGAGAACTGTTGCACTGTGTGAGGGTGAGGGTGAGTGAGGGTGAGTGAGGGTTAGTGAGGGTGAGTGAGGGTGAGGTTGAGGGTGAGGTTGAGGGAGGGTGAGGGTGAGTGAGGTGTTGAGGGTGAGTGAGGGTGAGGGTGAGTGAGGGTGAGGGGTTTTGGGTGAGTGAGGGTGAGGGGGAGTAGTTGAGGCTGAGTGAGGGTGAGTGAGAGTGAGGGTGAGTGAGGGGTTGAGGGTGAGGGGTTGAGGGTGAGTGAGTGAGGGTGAGGGGTTGAGGGTGAGTGAGGGTGAGGGTGAGGGTGAGTGAGGGTGAGGGGTTGAGGGTGAGTGAGGGGTTGAGGGTGAGGGGTTGAGGGTGAGTGAGGGTGAGGGGTTGAGGGTGAGTGAGGGTGGGTGAGGGTGAGGGGTTGAGGGGGAGGGGTCGAGGGGGAGGGGTTGAGGGTGAGTGAGGGTGAGTGAGTGAGGGTGAGGGGTTGAGGGTGAGTGAGGGTGAGGGGTTGAGGGTGGGTGAGTGAGGGTGAGGGTTTGAGGGTGAGGGGTTGAGGGTGAGTGGGCGAGGGTTTGAGGGTGAGGGGTTGAGGGTGAGTGAGTGAGGGTGAGGGGTTGAGGGTGAGTGAGGGTGAGGGGTTGAGGGTGAGTGAGGTTGAGGGTGGTTGAGTGAGGATGAGTGAGAGTGAGGGTGAGTGAGGGGTTGAGGGTTAGGGGTTGAGGGTGAGGGAGTGAGGGTGAGGGGGTGAGGGTGAGGGTGAGTGAGGGTGATGGGTTGAGGGTGAGGGGTTGAGGGTGAGTGAGGGTGAGGGTGAGTGAGGGTGAGGGGTTGAGGGTGAGTGAGGGTGAGTGAGGGTGAGGGGTTGAGGGTGAGTGAGGATGAGTGAGAGTGAGGATGAGTGAGAGTGAGGGTGAGTGAGGGGTTGAGGGTGAGTGAGGGGTTGAGGGTGAGTGATGGTCAGGGTGAGTGAGGGTGAGGGTGGGTGAGGGGTTGAGGGTGAGTGAGGGTGAGTTTGAGGGGTTGAGGGTGAGGGTGAGTGAGGGTGAGGGTGAGTGAGGGTGAGGGGTTGAGGGTGAGTGAGGGTGAGGGTGAGGGGTTGAGGGTGAGGGGTTGAGGGTGAGTGAGTGAGGGTGAGGGGTTGAGGGTGAGTGAGGGTGAGGGGTTGAGGGTGAGTGAGGGTGAGGGCGAGTGAGGGTGAGGGGTTGAGGGTGAGGGTGAGGGGTTGAGGGTGAGTGAGTGAGGGTGAGTGAGGGTGAGTGAGGGTGAGGGGTTGAGGGGGAGGGGTTGAGGGTGAGTGAGGGTGAGGGGTTGAGGGTGAGGGGTTGAGGGTGAGTGAGGGTGAGGGGTTGAGGGTGAGTGAGGGTGAGGGGTTGAGGGTGAGTGAGGGTGCGTGAGGGTGAGGGGTTGAGGGTGAGTGAGGGTGAGGCGTTGAGGGTGAGTGAGGGTGAGGGTGAGTGAGGGTGAGGGGTTGAGGGTGAGTGAGGGTGAGGGGTTGAGGGTGAGTGAGGGTGAGTGAGGGTGAGGGTGAGGCTGAGGGGTTGAGGGTGAGTGAGAGTGAGTGTTGTGAGAGAGGGTGATGAGGCCTGGTTGTTGTGAGAGAGGGGTGATGAGTCCTGGTTGTTTTGAGGTACAGCTGATGAGGCCTGGTTGTTGTGAAGTATCTGACTTTCTTGTGAAGACAAGTGCGTCATAAGCTTAAACAAGAGCCTTGCATTCTCTGTTCCCGATCCTTGCACCCATGCATGGCTCGGGTCTCAGGGCAGCTACCAGGAGTTCTAACAGCTCTCATCAGGTTTCTACAGCTAGTTCCCCGGTTTTGTGGGCTGGGCATGAATAGTGGGCAAGAAACAGCTAATTATAGAAGGGCCGCTTTTGAATGAATTAATTAATAAACCTTTACACCGCAGATATTCAAAGGTCAAGCCACTGATGAGTTGTGATGTTTTGTTTTGTAAGAGGTGTTAAGCTGACTTGCAGGCGCCGGAGAGAATTCACACGGCAATTTGCCCGCCTCCGTTTCAGTTGCAGCCTGTTTATGAGCTCAGCAGCAAGGTTTTGGTTGGTTAATCACAGGAACCCTCAAGAGGTGTAGAATTAAATGTTAAACCTGAGGTAGGATGGGGCCTTCCCACGGCTGCATTTATCCACAGTCCGGCTTCCAGGAAGAGGTGAGGTGAGTGGCACACGTCTGTCTCGTACCCGGGGAGATGCAGCTTTTCCTTGGGTTGGTGAGCCTGCGGGGGCTCTCGTAAGTCAGGCTGCCCTGTTTGCCTCTGGAGAAAGACAAGCCCTAGCTCGTCTGCAGCGAAAGTGGGGGTGCTGGCTTGTGGCCATGACAGACGGTACACTGAAAGGCAGAGTGGAGGGCGGCCTCTGAATTCCAGCATGCCCTGACGTGTCGGCGGGGACAGAAGTGTATGCAGCCCCTCCTCCCCCCACGCTCAAGGCTGGCAGCCTGAAGGAAGAGACAGCTGGAGCGGTGGGTTATGTGAGGAATCTTTCACTCGAGTGTGCCGGGTCAGAGGCCTACCTCTAGGGTCAGTGAGCAGAGCCTTGTGTAATGTGTGCACCTGCAAACAAACCAGGACAGGCACAAGCGCTAATACACACAGCCCTGTACACACAACGAGTAACGGCTTGAGGAGGTGAGGGAAGGGCTAAAGGCAACAATGTCACCGGGTGAAAAAAAAGCGAAAGAGAAAGCAGGGTAACCTGACCCAGGAGGGGGGAGGAGGGAGGAGAAATGCGTCTCGGCCGGAGCAGGGGGCGGAGCAGGGAGAGCGGGCTTAGAAATGTACTTCACACGGCCGGCCGGTCGTGAAACTGAAAGCATGGCCGGGCGGCCGTGAAAGCCTTTGATGCCGCAGGGGGTGGAGCGGCACCAGCTGGGAGAGTAGGCAAGGCAGGCGGCTGGGGGCATGTGCACGCGCTTTTAAGCTCAATGCGCATGCGCATTGAGCTTAAATTTCTCGTGCACTGCAAGGAATCGCCACGATTCCTTGCAAGTTGGATAAAGAGTGGATAAGCCACCATAGTCTCGCTTGCTCGATGCGCATGCGCATCGACAGGCGAGACCTAAAAATCTTACAGTGTGAGGAGGGAGCGGGCCTTGGAGGCGCGAACCTCGTGCAGAGAAGTACAAAAGAGGCACTTTTGAAACCCACTCTATCCCCAAGCCCCTCCCTCCCACCCCGCCCCCACAAAAAAGTGTTTTGGGGCTGGTGCTGATGTCCTGGGGTGTTTTAACAACCCTTAATGGGTGTGGGCTGTTCAAAGCCTCAGAAAACGAGCTGAAACCACTATTTATGGTGGTTTGCAGCTCGTTTTCCCTGCCACCTTGTTATATCAGCTCCTCACCAGGTGACCAGGTGATGAGAGCCGAATGTGTCACACGGTGGCACCGTGTGAGTTGGCAGGTATATATATAGTGATGTCCAGCTCATTCTGATTTGTTTTTGTGCTGTTTTCTTCTTTAAAGTATGTTTCATCCGTCTTGGCACCACACAGAGCACCCCAAGAAATAGAATGGTGCATTTTTTGACGGAATTATATAGCACGAACTCGAACTGAAGGAGGTCTTACATGAGTACTAGTTATATTACAGGATCCATATTCATTTTTTTAAACAACAGACGATGTGGGGAGGGGGGGTGAGGAGGGCAGGTGGGTTGCCCACAATGCCCAGACCTGGTTAGTTCCAAGGCGGCAGATGTCCTTTAACGCCACAGCTTCTCCCTCGGGTGACGATCTTCCCGCTCCCCACCCTTTCTACCCTCGACTCCTCAAGCTTCGAATATTTATTGATATCTGATCGCGCGCAACGACGACCAAACAAACGCGAACAAGAATTAGTTTGATGATGCCTGTCAGCGTTAATGCGTCCTGACTCCTGATCGCAAGATAACGAGTAATACGAGTCTGTTTACTTTGGAACTGACTGGGGGTCCTTTGTCAGTGGATGGCGCCAAATCCGCATTTGCTGCCCTGGTCAGCCCATCCACCTCACAATCGCTGCATTCTGTGGCCTCGGCGGACTCAGAAATTATTTGACCACCTAAGAAAACGACAGCACGGAAACTTTCGGAGCATTTGGATGTATTTATGTCGTCAAGTATTTTTTGTCTGCATTTGGTTTTAGGATTCTGCATTTTCGCTCCCAGTCCCAAGTTGTTACCAGTTACTCATCATTTTTACTTCATTTGAAAAGGTATTTTTGTTGGTTTCCAAACAAATACAAGCACATTTCCATGTTAGCAATTTGACTTGCTTTAAGTTTTTTTCTGCCGTCCTTACTAGCTAACTTTCCATTCCTTCCTCTCAGGTTCATGCCCACCGCCGCTCCCCCCCCCTCCCCCCTCCCCACTTTTCATTACCATAAATCACACTGTAAATTCAGTGCGTTGCCCAAGTGTTTTCAGAATCACTGGGCTGAATCACTAAGGAGTGTTGTTCTTTAATCGTAAGTCCAAACTTCTCTAGACTCAGTGCCTCTTTTTGTCGACAATCATTAACTATTTCGCAAAGCTGCCTGTAGAAAGCTTATGAAGCTTTTTTTTCCAGAAGATATGAGACGAAGCACTTGGCTTAGCGAGCACAAGGGCCACATTGCGAGCCACATATAAAAGTGGGGTCCTCTGTTGAAGCACGGCATTCTTGTGCCCTAAAGCACACAGTAGTGTGTTCCATTTTATTTTACACTTGGACACTATTCAGCATTCTCTTATCAGCCAGCTATTATCCACCAAGCATTGGCAATGCGAATATGTCTGGCCTTAAAGTAATGTTGTATGTACTGTGAAGAATTATGAGAAAATAGCATGGGAATGAATATATAGGGCTGTAGAATATTATTCGATGCAGGACAGGTTAAAGGGTCAGGTGACAGTTGCACCAAAATGACTGCCCTCCACCCATCTGTGCTGCTACCAGGGACAAATACAATTCATTATCTTATCATTTAAAACCTTTATAATGGTATGTGAGTGCCCAAGTAAGTTCACGCTCAGGCAGCTCCATAAATAAACAAAATGATCACAGCTGCGTGGAGGGCCAGCACTTTTTGTGGAAGCATACAGCTTCTGTCCAATCCAATCAAAGCATGTACTCCTGGCTCCTAACATGTGGGTGGAGCCAAAGCCCACTCTCTAGCGATGCTCACATACATGTTTGATGACAGCTGCTCTGTTAAGCTGGACCATACAAAGATTTCTCACTTTTCAACTAATAAAGAAGCTGAGTGGTATCCATTATGTGACCGAGCCCCAGTGCCTTGTGCAATTTGTAGCTTGCTTATTGGAATCCAATCTATTGCCCACCAATCTTCAGCCATGCTCATCTGCCACCTGCCTAAATGGGATCCGATCCCATAAGTGCCATTTCTAAGCTGTGCTCAACAAGTGTCTGTTTTATTAGGCTCTAACCTCTCAAGTCTCCTCAAGCCAATTCTCAGTCATGGTCAAGTTACATCGCTGGTGATTGGACTCCGATCTATTGAGCTTCAATCTTTATTCGTGATCGAATGGCATCTGTGTTGTTGAATTCCAATCTCTTGAGCTCTAACCTTCATCCATGCTCAACTGGCACCTCTCCTGTGGACTCCAGCCTCTTCAAGGACAAGTAAGTTCCCACAGCGGAACACATTGTCACACTCTTATACCTGGGAAAGCCTAGTTAGTGCCGGTATGGGACTACCAAGGGCAAAATGTTAAACATGTGGCCTATTGGAGAACCTGTCCTTATGGGCCTAGCGGCACAGGGCACGCCTTAAATCCCCGAGTTCACCTGCATTGTCGAACAGAGACACAAGACACTCTGTTGAGCGTGGAAAGCCAGATTTATTAGCTTCAGCTAAGCACAGTTACACGCAAGGTAGGTTCTGAGGAGACTGCCACTTCAATCCATGGCGCACAATCTTTTATAAGAAACACATTTACGAAGATTACTCCTTACACATACAAAACAGACCAATGAGAAAAGTTGGAAAACAAGCTATCAGGTGTCTGAAATACGCCCCTCTCTCAGACCCCGTGTGCTACCCCTCCCAACAAATTAATCAGTGGTGGTAACAATCCAATTTGCAGATGGCAGGACGTATTTGTGTACCTCAAAGGATAGCTGTGTAACAAGAGAATACAAGGAGAGAATAGTGAAGGCCAGTCGGATAAGATAATGTAAGGAAAGAATAGGAGAAGGCAAATAGTCAGTCGAGACGGGGATCAGTCAACCCAGACATGGATTAACAAACTTGGTCAGACCCTGACATCGGTTTCGTAAACAAGGGCAATGGAGTTACTCTTTAACTGAAAGGACACGCAGTAGCTGAGAAAGCAAAAACACTCCGTTCGCCATGCGGCCTGAGTGAGGGCAACACAATATGGCGACGAGACACAAAATGGCGGCTAGATACGGGACAAAGTCAGAAATCAAAGAACCTCAGACCCTCCTTTTGCCATAACTCAGGCAAAACACCAAGGACTCATTTAATCTGAGTCGATGTCAATGGCCATGAGGTCATCGAGCTGTTGCTGTAACATCATTCTAATATTCTCTGTTTTCTGTGACACAGGCTTTGGGACACACATAGTGGCACAAAGACCACAGATGGCAGGTCCACACTGTACACAGAGACAACAAGAGAAAATAATGGCCAAAACCATTCCAAGGAAAGTTCTGTCATGGCAGATAAAATATGTGCCTTGTGATGGCACTAATGGTGAGGGAATCTGAGGTGTATAGACATAAGTATGGGAACAGACACTCCTTTCCTGTTGATTTTTGACATTCTGGCCATTGATCTGTAGGCAGAAATTACCTCGATGAGGCACAGTCCAAATTGGTGGGGGATCTCCTTCGCCTAGCCTTATCCGTGAGGCTAGTAACATAACGAGTTATATTCTAGCCATCATATGCCCTTTTCTTACTAATCTCAGCAATTATAGCCATAGCCACTATTCCCTTTATCAAAGAACTATGACTGAAATGAGCTCCACCACCATATGGACTATCAGGAGGATACCGTAGTTGATTCTGATAGACATTAGAGAACATAGCCAAATAGGCCCAAGCGGAGCCTTCATAGGAAATCGGAAGGACTAAATATGGCATCCCTCTCTCTGTATTATGAGGCATGAGCCCACAGACCCAACAATCAGTGGTATTCATTACCAGTTGATGCTGATGCAATACCTGGATAAATGAATTATTGAAATATTCTGTTCTCCTAATTTGTTCGTGTTCTGGGAGTGTATGAAACCGATGTGGAGAGGCAGTAGTAGGAAAAGACAAAGGGACAGAGGTTGGAACAGGTGCTTGATGCATAATGTAAACAACCCAACCTACACAGGCCAATAAAGTACATAAACATATTGAAATACATAATATTATGCCACACGGACTAACCAAGTATTTCTTAATTTTACTTTTCATCTTCAAATTTTGGTCATTAATTTCCACCTTTGTATCCATACTCTAAAGCAGTGCTCACAGCAATCTTCCTAGATCACTTAGCTGTGATTGTTAGCCGTCCTATGACACTGCAAGTCCTGCAGACCTATGTCACTACTCAGGTCACAGCTTAAGACTCCGACCGTGACCCTGCAACTTGATAGATAGTGGAAAAAGAATGTCTCTCAAAAAAAAAACGTAATCAGAAAAAGAAAAATTCAATTGTCCTTTGCTATTCTTGGTCGCAAATTATACTGAGTCTTATTAGGGATCGTTTGCTCCTTAAACAAAGTTTCTGGGTTGGCCGTGTTCAATTGCAGATGTGATAGTACAGCTTCTTGCAACACGTCGTAGTCTTCTTTCTCAGCGTTCGTTTGATCCAGGCGTGCATTACTGAAAGGTACAAATCGAGGGACCCTTTCGCCTGCACTATCACTCATGCCCTTACGAACCCATTGATCAAAAGGTAGAGGCAAAGGTACCCTCTTACAGTGCACGCCGTACATGTCGTCAATAAAACTTGCCGCGGCGGGCCCCAACAAGGTTCCAAACTCTTTTTCCGCTGGAAATTCTTCAAGCAGACCCAGTCTCCGGGTTGGATGGAGTGACCTGGGTCCACAGAAGCCTCCGGCAAAGCGTTTTGAACCTGTTGATGAAGAACACGTAATTTAGTGGTGAGGTCATGCAAGTAGTCAATCAGCATTGGATATGGGATATCAGAATACTTTTTAGGTTGAGGGACATCCCAGACATTGGCTGGGTGCCCAATAACGACCTCATACGGACTAAGACCTAAACGAGAATGCACAGTAGTTCTCGTGGACAGAAGTGCCAAAGGCAAGGCATCAGGCCAAGCAAGACCCGTGCTGGCCTGAATCTTTGCCAATTTGAGCTTGAGAGTGCCATTATTGCGCACTACCAAACCTGCTGACTGAGGATGGTTTGCCACATGGAATTTCTGCCTAATAACAAGACCTGTACATACTTTCTGCATGATTTGGCCTACAAATTCACTCCCATTGTCAGACCAGACAATGCGCGGCAAACCAAACCTCGGGAAAAACTCCTTCAAAAGGACTTTGGCAGTAGACAAAGCAGTATTGTCCTTTAGGGGGTAGGCCTCTATCCATCTGGAAAAGGCACACACCACCACCAGAACATACTTGAGGTTATTACAACGATCCATATGGATATAATCGATTTGTAATACCTCGAAAGGGTACGTAGGAGGAGCAAAATGACCTGCTGGTGTTGGGGTTCCCTTTCCTGGATTATGCATTAAAAAAACAATGCAATGCTTCACCACATTTTCTGCACATTTAGGAATTCCTTCATTCTGCCATACTGGAGCCAAAAGTTTACATATGCCTTTTGCACTGATGTGGGCTGGACCATGTGCCATAGTAACTACAGGTAGTACATAGGCATCTGGTAACAGCCAACGCTGATGGTCTGACAATTCCGTCCAACACCCAGTCGCATCCAACATTCCCGTACTTTCTCTCCACTTACTCAATTCTTTCTCAGTAGCCTCTTCTTGAATCATTCTCACACTTTCTATCGTGTCCTCACACATTCCTCCTTCTCTGACCCATCTTGCAGGGCCTGCAACACACATGCGACTTGTAACATCTCTCGCTGTTTCCTTTGCTACTTCATCTGTAAAAGCATTCCCACGACCCACATCATCAGTAATCTTCTTATGAGCGCTACCCTTGATTATTGCTATCTGTGTAGGCAGAGCTAGTGATTCGAGAAGGTCAGTCACCAACTGACCATGCTGTATTTTAGTTCCATGGGAAGTAAAGAATCCTCTTTCCTTCCACAAGCGACCAAAGCTATGAGCCACACCATAGGCGTATTGGCTATCAGTATAAACATTCACTCTCTTTCCCTTAGCCAACACACACGCTCTCGTTAGGGCAATTAATTTAGCTGCTTGGGCTGAATTCTGTGCAATGCGTGCTGTCTCCACTACCGTATACAAGGTGGTAACAGCATCTCTTAAGAGATACACAATAGACAGAAGTATTCTCTTGGAAGATGAAATAATAGATAAGTTACTTAAGGAATCCAACGAGTTCTTTACTTTTAATTTAGGTACAGCTATACTCTCGGTTGTTTGGGACACATATAAAGCCTTTTTGAGAGGACGTCTATTAGCATTTCAGACCGCAAAATATGCAGCATATAAGGAACAAATTTCACAGGTTGAAACAAGGATAAAAGCTCTTGAACAAGATGCATTAGAGCCCCACTTGACGGATCAAGAGAATAATAAGAAAGATTTGCTAACATGTAAATTACAGTTGCAACAGTTATTAGATGAAAGGTTGAGGAAACGTTGGCAGGCTAGCTCACTAGCTCATTTCGAATATGGCGAGGCCAGCGGAAAACTTTTAGCCTGGAAAACAAAAAAAGATATCAAAAAGAACTCTATTAAGGGAGTACAGATATCAAACACGAATGTGATCTCAGATAAAAGTACAGATATTGATCAGGCTTTCTACCACCATTTTGATGAAGTATATAGAGAAGACCTCCTACCACAACAGCAATCAATACAATCATGGCTGGATCAGTATCAGGTTAAAGCTCTAGATGATCGGGCTTCTAATAATCTTAATAGTGAAATTAGTTCCATTGAAATAGCTTTAGCAATAGATTCCGCTAAAAAAAGTAAGGCTCCAGGCCCTGACGGGCTACCGTCCGAGATATATAAAGTGCTAGCACCTGTAATAATACCAGTTCTGAAATTGCTTTTTACCTCTATATATGAGGAAGGAGGTAAAATTCCTGTCTCTTGGAATGATGCCATAGTGGTCCTTATTTTAAAACCAATGAAGAGTCCATCCCAGTGTGATTCATATAGACCGATTTCCCTCCTTAACACGGACTATAAGCTTATGGCGAAAATATTAGCAGAGAGACTAAATAGGGTAGCAGGCCAACTATTACATCTGGACCAAAAGGGCTTTGTCAGAGGCCGCTCTATACAAGATCTTACACAAGCTTTGGTGGGTGCAATAGATGTTGCCTCTCAATTTAAAGTCCCACTAGCAGTTATCACATTAGACGCTGCTAAGGCTTTCGATCGCGTTAACTGGGCATTCCTAGCTAAAGTATTAGAAAAAGTCAACCTAGGGAGAAATTTTTGTAGGGCAATAGCAGCATTTTACCAGGTTCCGACAGCTAGATTATTAATAAATGGAAGCTTATCTTCTCCGATAAAAATCCAGAGAGGAACAAGACAGGGATGTCCGCTTTCCCCCCTGCTCTTTGATCTATATATGGAATCTTTCGCAGAAAAGATCAGACAAGATCAAGATATTATACCCTTTAAATATAACAACTGGGTGAAAAAAGTCGCTTTATATGCGGATGATCTTATGCTGTACACTATTGACCCCATCAAATCAATTCCTCTCATATACAAAGCAGCAGAGAACTTTGGTCAAGTGTCTGGATACCTGATCAATCAATCCAAATCAGAATGTATGTGTTGGAATATAACCTATGTTAACTCCATCCCAATTCTGAAACATCAAATCAGATATCTGGGAATTCAAATCACACAAGACATAAATCAACTTGAGGACAAAAATCTTTCTAAAATTCATAAAGAAATTGAGGAATCCTTAAAAAGCTGGTCACTTCTTCCTCTGACTTTAATTGGAAGAATCAATGTAATAAAAATGATGCTGCTTCCTAAATTAATATACATTTTCCAGAATATCCCACTCGCCTTCAATGAAGCCAAACTAAACAAGATTCAAGCCAAATGGAACTCCTTTATCTGGGCCTCTAAAGGCATAAGGATTTCTTGGAAAAAGCTTCGTAGGAAGAAAAGTAAGGGTGGTTTATGCGCACCGGATCTGAGAGTATATGCCTGGACCATATTATTGAAAGCGGGTATAAGGCTATTTGACACCCTAGGGGAGACAGAAACAGACTTTATGTTTCAAAATATGTTATCGGAGATCCAGGGAGGATCTAATGCATTTTTGTTTAAGTTTGGAGACATGCAGTACTTTAAAAAAGTGAGACTAAAGGTTTTTAGGGACATGGCATATGTGTGGGCCAGAGCTAGAAGAGCATTGAATATCCCATACTATTCTGCTCTCGCCCCAATATGGGACTCTCCTGGCTCTCCTGAATGGACTAAAGATTTATTATCTACTGCTTTGCAGAATGCAAATATCAGAACATGGGGCCAGTTATTACCTGGAGGGAACCTTTTGAGTTGGGAAGACATTTCTGTTCTTACAGATAAGAATTTATCTAAATTCAAGTATTTTCAAATAAAAAGCTGGACCCAGGCTGTTACAGGGGACAAAGGTGTCAAGACTGTTCTCGATGAGCTCCTAATAAAGAAACCTACAACTCTTAAAACATCAGTCCTTTATTGGGCAATACTTGAGGAAGAAGATGGAGAGTTCATCCTCCCAGATCAGCTATGGAGGGATCAAGTACTGGATACCGACTTGCATAATCTATGGCAAGTATCCTTTGATTTACTACATCTTACGGTCTCACCTGCCAATTTAAAGCGGAACCACTTGTTTTCTCTCCATAGAGTCTATTGGTCTCCAGCCAGACTTGCTAAATTTTCGAAGGGGCCTACTCCCTGTTGTCCAAAGTGCAATTTGGAAAAAGCAGATGACCTGCACATGTTCATGACCTGTCCCGCACTTAGAGAATTCTGGTTTGATATACAAGAAGGTATGAAAGCCCTTTTTGGGTATGAAATACAGGTTAGTACGCAACAAGTTTTTTTTGGTATTCCTTATAATTATGAGAACGTCTCTTGAGATAATAATAAGTTATTTTTTTATCTAATTGTCTTAGCCCGCAGGGAAATATGTAAACTATGGGTGAGCACTATTGTTCCGACATATGTAAATTGGATTAGGGCAATCAGGCACACTCTCAGTTTGGATAGTATGGTATGGAAGAAAAGGAAGCATTTTTGGACTCCATGCATCATTTGGCTCGATGGTTTATAACTACTTTGTCCAATGATTAGCCCTTTCTGCAGAATGATCCACCCTAAGATCAGTCTAAGGGTCCGGTAAAGTGAGAGACTGAGCTGACTGGCCACCTGGTGGCACTGTGAGATTATCACTGGGTGTCTGCACAAAGAGCTCCCATAAAGATTCTTGGTACAATCAAACACTAAAAACATCTTTATTGGCGTATGAGGACAAAAAAAAAAAAAAAAAAAAAAGGTGGTAACAGCATAAGCTGCAGTCGTTTCGCCATTTGGAAGCTTGAAACAAGACCCATCCACCCAGAGGATCCCATCCGGGTCCACAAGTGGTGTGTCTTTTAGATCTATTCTGCCTTTCGTCTCCTCCTCTGTTCGGAGAAAACAATCATACTGTTCTTGAATGCCTTTCTCATCCGGAATGGGCAACAATGTTGCTGGATTCAAAGTATTACACCGCTTGATGTGTATATGGCTGGTCAAGAGCGTCAGCTCATTTCCAGACAAGCGAGCACTCGTGAGGTGTTGTGTCTTCGTCCTATTCAAAAGAGTATCTACTGCATGTGGTACCATGACAACAAGAGTGTTATCTAATACCAATCCAGAAGACTGACGAATAGAGATTGCTGCCGCTGCTGTAGCTCTGAGACAACTAGGCAACGCCTTGGCTACTGGATCCAATGTAGCCGAAAAATAGGCACATGGCAGTTGTTTGTCTCCAAATTGCTGCGTTAAAACTGACAATGCGTAACCTTCTGTTTCATGAACATAGAGTGTGAAAGGCTTACTGTAATCTGGAGTACCTAACACAGGGGTAGAACACAAAGCAGTGCGTAAATCAGAAAAACTTTTTTGACATTCGTAAGTCCAAGGGAGAGGTCGTGGTGTATCTTTCAACGTGAGTGCCAACAGAGGTTTAGCCAGCAGAGAAAAATTCGGGATCCATTGTCTACAATAAGAGGTAATGCCCAGAAAGGCACGCACCTCCCTTTGTGTGGATGGCACAGACATTTGTGCAATTGCTTGAATTCGTTCTGGGGTCAACCGCCTTCCCTCCTTTGACAAGAGATGACCTAAATAAGTAACCTCTTGGCGGCAATATTGCAACTTAGAGGGGGACACCTTATGATGCAAGTCAGACAAAGAAACAGTCACATCCTTACAGACATCCACCGAATCGGCTGCAACCAACAAATCGTCAACATACTGAATCAGAGTGGCACCTGGGGGCAAAATGAAAGCATCAAGCTCGGATTTCAAAGCCTGACTGTAAATGGAGGAACTTTCACAATAGCCTTGAGGTGCACGCTTGAACCGGAAACTCCGACCGCCGAAAGAGAAACCAAAAATATCCCTGCTTTCTTCAGCAATAGGAATGCTAAAGAAAGCATTCTTGAGGTCTATAACCGAGAACCATGCCGCTGAAGCTGGTATCATAGTAAGCAAGGCAGTGATATCTGGAACAACAGCAAACTGGGGGACAACAATATTGTTGACCTCCCGAAGATCGATCACAAAACGATATACAGGAGGCTGAGAAGGGTCAGTGCATTTAAGAACAGGCAAAACAGGACTATTGCAAACATTACCTCTCGTCTCTTCCACCACACCCTTCTGCACCAGATCATAGATAATAGCCAACAGAGCTCGTTCACCATCATTAGAAATCTTGTACTGAGGGATACGTGGCAATTTAACATCATTTTTAATAGTAACCACGTAAGGTGGAATCAGTAGCAGACCAACATCATTCGGACCTGTAGCCCAAAGCGTAGCAGGAAGAGATTGCAATTCAGGCGGAAACCGATCTTTGGATAGATATGTAGGGGAGACCAATTTCTCACCCTAGGTAAGATGCACAACAGAGGGGGAACAATACAATGTTGCATGAAGACGTTTCAACAAATCCAAACCCAACAAGTATTCTCAGCAACCAGTCGTTAGAATAAGCGGAGCTTCCAAATCGTAAGGACCAATCGAAAGAGGCAAAGGACAAGAAACCGGGTTAGCAACTGGGGCGCCAGAGAATCCTACAGAAACGTTTGTTAAGCCAGACAAAGGTGCCCCAGGGAGTTTGGAATGAATGATAGAACTTCTCATCGCACCGGTATCCAAAAGAAATGGCTCTGCAACACCCAATTCAACTACTTCAACATAAGGCCCATTCTGATCCACTGGAACTGATACAACTCCCTTACTTTGTCCATGGCTGTCCTAACGAGAATGAAAATCCTGAACCTCACTCTCAACATAATAATCGTCATTATAATATTGTGCAGACTGAGTATTCTGCTGATCAAAATAATTCAAAGAATTCTGAGGGGGAAAGGAACGCTGTCCTTGAGGCAACGCACCTCGCCCTTTACCTCTAGGTGCTGATCGCAAACCATCACGGCCTCGCGGCCCTGGAAATCCACCATTACGCTGCAATAAAACTGGACAGCTATTCTTAAAATGGCCTTCCTCTTTACAATAGGCACATTGATTAGGACCAAGCAAAGGTCGTGGAACAAAAGGCTCAGGTTTCTGTAAAAACCTCTGAGGCTGGGGAGGCTGTTGAAACTGACGTTGGCCAGAACGAGGGTGATACGCCTGTTGAAGAAGAACCTTTGTTTTTAATTCCTTAGTCTTCTTCTCCATCTTATCTTTCTCCTCTTTATCCCTATTCTCATAATACTGAGCAGTGGCCAATATCTGTGCAGACGAAGAAACAGCGAAAGGAACTTTCGGACACTTTCAACTTATGCGCCAATTCAGGAAGTAAATTAAATACAAATTTATCCACAAATAATCGCTGTCCACCTTCAGTACTCCTATCCTGACCACTGTGATCGATAAATGTCTCCTCAAAACGAGTACAGAAATCGGAGACATCTCATCTTTCTTCTGCTTACACGCAGCTAACTTATCCCAGTTAATGCATAAGGCAGGCATCATCGTCTTCATCAAAGCGATGATTCTACCAGGCAATTGTGTAATCAAATCATCAGGCTTAGCACCACCCACTTGTGCTGCATCCGCGGCGGCTATAGTGGCCCAATTACCACCTAAAGCTTGGTCGTGGTCCTCTCTACGAATCCGAGCCCACAATGCTTGTGGAACTACATTCCCCATCAGCATATCAATATCGGCCAAGTTCATGATAGATGCATCAACAGTCTGGGACAGCTCCTTATAATAGCCAGCAGGATTTTTACGAGGGTCCGGTAAAGATTGCTTAAGTGCTAAAACTTCAGCTCGTTTCCAAGGGACATGTACCCATATACGCTGGAAATGAGCAGGAACACCCTGAACAGCGCCCGCTTGCGGAACCGCTTCTCTCCAGACTGGAGGAACTTCTCTCATAGGATAATTTTTCGTTTTCTGTCTAACTGCAGGATCAGGCTCAAGAATAGTCTGAGAAGAATATAAAGACCTAAAAGTAACAAGTGTCTTTATAGCGTCCTCAACTTCAGGACCCACAATGAGTCCTTTATCAAACCTGCCCTGTATATCTAACAGACCCTGAGGAGTTAAATCCAACTCCATATCCTCCCATCCTTTGACAAGAGCGTCACACATGACATTAAAAACATATCTCTGCGTAGGCGCATTCCACTGGAGAAAGGTACTCAGAATATCGGGTACACTATACAGCGGACCACTCATCATCCATTTATGAGCAAGTGAGTCAAATACAACTCGTTCAGCAGAATCTGGAATTTGACTACGGGATTGCCTTCGAGAAAAGGCAGGAGTCCTATTAAAAGATCCAAAAAGGGGGGAGAAAAGACCAGAAACAGTATCGACCAACCGATTACGAATCGGGGAAGAAGCCGACAGTAAAACCGGAGATGCAGTATTAAGCAAAGGAAGAGAAGGACTAGCAGTCACAAAAGGGACCGAAAGTGAAGGGGACTGAGGTACAGAAGTTGGTGACAAAGGAGGTGCAGGTGGCAATGCAGGAAGAGGCAATTGTGGAGGAGCCGGAGCACCTGGCTGAACAACAGGTTGCTGGACAGGTGGCAATAATACGGGTGCATTAGCTCCCGGTACATAAGGCAGAGGCAATCTCAACACATGAGACACTAAGGGATCTTCGTCAGGGTCCTTACTCCGTGGAGAAGTAGGCAACACAGGGTGGCATCTATCTATTGCCATATGATGTTTTCTGTCTAAAACTTCAATTGCTCGCTCAGTCTCATTATCCTTGAATTGCTGAGCAGCCTGTATGATCGTCATATCTTTCGCTTTTCTATCTCTTTTTGCCTGCTTAATTTCTCTCTGTTTGGCTTCCTTACGCCAGAGGCGGAAAGGGTCAAACATTGCCGGCCGGGCTTTTCTTTTAAACAAAATTGCTTCGAAATTATCTAATATATCAGACTCGAAGCTACCATTTTGTGGCCACCGTAAAACACCATCTTTCTTCGTGTATCGGATCCATGCCTCATTAAAGGCAATGGGGCCAACACCATGTTTAGAATAGAGCTCATAAGTAGGAGTTCCAACCGGAGGAATCGGACATGAGTCCTCGAGTCGGGAATCCCTAGTACAGCCAAAACAACAAAGTTTCCTAAACCCGCTCAGACCAGGCATTTTTAAGCACACTGGTCTGTTTACCAATTTCAAGGAGTGAAAGCAAAGAACACAGTACAAATGTACTCACCCCTTGGCTTCGGCTATTGCAATTGTCGAATAACAAAAGTCAAAAACAAAACAAAGAAGTGGGCGATAACCACGAATACTTAACTAATTGGTCTTCTCACGCCAATGTCGTGTTCTATCTAGGACCCCGATCAATATTGTGACATTATGCCCCTATACGGCTATAATCAATCCATACCCCTATAATGGCATAAACGATCAGAGCCATATTTCAGCTATATTTCAGAAACTCGTCTCTGCAGCTCATTAAAGTACATGACACAGCAGAAGCCATTATCTTAGATTCCTAGATTACACTCCGAGTTCTTTCAACAGATAAAACCCCCAGCAACCTGGGAAAGCCCCGCTTGCTATGTTTTGATTAGTAATAGAACTCTAATGAGCACTGAAAGAACGACCGGTTCTTAGTGACATCTTTATTGACGTCTTATGTCCAAATATATACGTCAAACAAGGCACCTTCCAGGTATAAATAATACCAACGTTGCCTTAAGCAAACACAGCGGTGGTGGTGAATAGAGGAGCTGAACAGCTGTCCCTTGCAGAGCCCAGCAGATGCGAGAAGCCCACGGACGCTGCCCCTCCTCCTCCTTGACGCGCTGAGAAAGACACTGTCTTTTCTCCTGCCGAGAAAATCCTGCCCCGGCGTTTCCAGCCTACCCTTGCGGGTGACTGGGATATCGAGTCCTGAGAGGAGATACAAGACCTCCAACATTCTATTCCAGAGGTACAGTGTTGACTAAACCCTTAGAGAGAATTCTTGAAGCAAACCCTTGGCAAACCAATTTAACTTAAACTGCTACTTACTTACTCCCTCCCAAGTATTAGGCTTAGGTCAGGTACACTGGGGTAGGCGTAGTTAGAAGCACCAGTTGAGGACGTTAGCTAAATGTATATATGAATGTATATATTTTATTCATTTTAACTATTGTATGGCTAAGAAACCATATCAATGCTTTTACAGTATTATTTCGCAATCCTCCTTTTACTGTACGCACTTTTTATAATAACAAGTCTTGCAATTGTGGCAATTCATTTCTCTTGCATGAGAAGGAAGACTGTTCAATAAATAATACCTTTTATTGAAAACGCCCGTCTCTCTATTCTCTGCATAATGGTGAAAGTAATCTGCACAACTGACTGAGTGAAATAGCTGTCTATTGTTTCACACGACTCTAGAGATTGACTCTTATTCTAAGGAGCAAAGTTGTCATGTTTATGCGGTTGTTGGAAAACTGAATCCCTTCTTGTCTGTGCCAGGGAAGCTGATCACTTCCTATTCAGTCAAGAAAGTTTCCAGTGACCTCTGAGCTAGTTGGTACAAACCCAATTAAGTTTAACATAGTCAGTAGAGACCTGGAAGACCGCACTTCTACGTCTACACTGCTGTTTATGTTATTCCAATGCGCAGGGCCTATAGGGAAAATAGGAACTACACTACACCAACAGAGGTCCGTCTAACGTCTCGCGATACCAGTCATCACCAGAGGGTCCAAGGCAGGGCGGCAGTCAGGGCAGCAGTCGTCAGCAGCCGTCGGAAAGGAGTAGCCACGTGGCAAAAGACCTTCGGTCCACTTCGACATACAGGGGTCGCTTAACGTGGCTCGCGAATCCTCTGGAATTTTCTCACGACCCTCGGGCTGGACCGCTACCACTGAAGCCGCCCCACGTTGGGCGCCAGTTGGATTACCGGGCCTTATGGGCCTGGCGGTGCAGGGCACGCCTTAAATCCCCAAGTTCACCTGCCTTGTCGAACAAAGACACGAGACACTCTGTTGAGCGTGGAAAGCCAGATTTATTAGCTGCAGCCAAGCACAGTTATCCCAGAAGTTACACGCAAGGTAGGTTCTGAGGAGACTGCCACTTCAATCCGTGGCGCACAATCTTTTATAGGAAACACATTTACGAAGTTTACTCCTTACACATACAAAACGGACCAATGAGAAAAGTTGGAAAACAAGCTATCAGGTGTCTCAAATATGCCCCTCTCTCAGACCCCTTGTGCTACCCCTCCCAACAAATTCATCAGTGGTGGTACCAACAATCCAATTTGCAGATGGCAGGACGTATTTGTGTGCCTCAAAGGATAGCTGTGTAACAAGAGAATACAAGGAGAGAATAGTCGAGGCCAGTCGGATAAGATAATGTAAGGAAAGAATAGGAAAAGGCAAATAGTCAGTCGAGACGGGGACCAGTCAACCCAGACATGGATTAATGAACTCGGCCAGACCCCGACATCGGTTTCGTAAACAAGGGACAATGGAGTTACTCTTTAACTGAAAGGACACGCAGTAGCTGAGAAAGCAAAAAACACTCCGTTCGCCGTGCGACCTGAGTGAGGGCAACACAAAATGGCGACGAGACACAAAATAGCGGCTAGGTACGGGACGAAGTCAGAAATCAAAGAACCTCACTATCAACATTGATTTGCTAAATCTGCTTGTAATGTTATCACTGACCTGTGCTCCTCTACAGTCACTATAAACAACAACAGGTACAATGATCGCTCTCTGAAAGGAATCTTGTGAGTTTCGCTCCTCAACTTTTTGACAGTGGCAAGTCCTTGAACTACTGCACTGTTGCAAACCTCAGCTTCAGGGCTCACATGAAACAGAATGCAAAAACCCTAGCATCAATTGGCCCTACTATGCAGAGTGCAGCCCTCCCCATCCAAACTGTGTTTGCCTACATTTTGGGTGATACTATGCAACCACTACATGTGATGCAATTTTATCACTTCAGTAACCGCCTCTTAGAATGGAAAAATTATGTTGCACCATCCTCATTAAAAAAGATTGGTGGAAATCACAAAGGAAAATGCTTAAAAGTGTGTGCCAATGGTGTTACTGAACATTATACTTTATTTTTTATTTTAAATTGCTTTAATAATAATAAAAGACTGAATTAAGTAGGTACAGTCAATCCCACTATACAAACATCTCCAGAAAGAAAACTATGGTGGCAACACCCAGAGGACAAGCTCAGCACTTACATCCATACTACAATAAAGGATAGCTGCAACATCTTTTTCAGTGATTACTTTCTCCACACTGTAACTTAACTATTCTTAAAATTCACAGGAGACAAGCATGCTTAGAATGGCAAAAGTAAGGTTGAGGGCAGCAGGAGGAAATTAGCAGGGAAAAGGAAAGGAAATTGAAAACCTGGGGGAATGTCCCTCCTCTTTGAAGGTGATATGAAAGAATTCTCCTCTCTGGATGGCATCTCTTAAAGATAACACAAAGTGAATATAAATGAAAGAAAAAAATAAACATTCTGTTCTTTCCCTAATACTCATTTTTTTTACTCCTCCTCTTTCTAACTTGGAGTCTACAATGTCAGGGAGGATAGTTTGGGAAACATAAGGAAAACGAACAAATAATGTTAAGGGGCGTTTTTTCCTAAAGCGTGCATCGTCTGGGTTCTTCTATCTGCTTCCAGTCTCCTTTTGGTAATATGCCTTACTGGCCCTGTTCCATTTCACGAGACACTATTTGTGTAGGGTCAAACTGTAACTGTTATACCGGCGTTCCTTAATGTATGGTTGTTTCTTCCCAAGCCCAAAACCAACTTTCCAAATCCTCCCTCCACCACTCAACTGGATTAGCCACAGCCCTGCTATATGGCCAAGCTTGTAGGTCCTGTTGTCCCCTGGTGGCGCCCACCACTTAGAAAATATATTACGATGGCTTATGCTATAAGGTTCGCACATCAAATGAGTGTTCGCAGTGAGGGGATGTAAAGTCCTGAAAAAGAGAAGTCTATTCCTATGGTGGTGCTCTCTTGGTACCAACACCCTGCCACCATGGGTGAAAAAAATTAAACCTGGAGAGAAATCCCAGCACAGTGAGCTTTATGAAAAAAGGGTAGCAAAGCACTTAATTAAATCCCAGCAGTTCTCATTCCAAATAAATCCAACAAAGTGTCAGCAGTGGAGGTGAAAACGGTTGATTTATTGTTGTTCTTCAAGTTTCCTTTCCAAGTCTTCCTTTTGAATACAACACATCTACAAAATGGCAGCCGACACGTGTTTTGTCTACAAGAGTTTTTCAAGGCTGAATGCTTTGAGGTCCTACGTCTGTGCGATGTCAAATCAAATAAAGGCAAAACTAAAAGTCTGCACTATTCCAATTAGTGTCAAGGTATGTGTATTCATAAAGCAATCATGTAAACTCTCTTCACATGCCTCCCCAATGTCCAGCGGTCAGGCGAAAGAGCCACTAATATTCACTGGGTGCTCCTTATTAAGTGTTGCACCCTTGGCTTATGTCTGTGAGTTATCCCCCAAGTAAAAAGGAATGCCATGTAATACCTTCATGTAAAGCTGCTCTTCAAGTCACGCAGACTGCAGTAGCCAATCCGGCAAGATACTGCAGTTATAGACACATTATGATCAAAGCAGACCACAGATATTGGGCTGAACAAGCAAACATAGGAAGTTAGCAAGGGCCTGTGAGTGGAGAAACAAGGGGGCAGAGAAAGTAGGGGGAGGGTGGGGGAAACAGTGGAAAACAGTGGACAACAGAGGCTGCAAAGAAAGGGGAGATGAGCTAGAAATTTGAGGGTGATGGATCAAGCCCTGATCTTTGGACTGGGTAAGAGTGGTCTGCTTAATTCAGACACTCTGTTCATCACCACCCCCTTTTCTGAATCGTTTTTGGCCACTATAGGTGTGGCAGGGTATACTCAGACATGAGTCCCTTTCTCACTGCATCATCAGGATTCAAGCAAGCCGGGCCGAAGACGGCTGAAATGCCAGAAACCGGTCCCCGGTAGCTTGTCTCCTTTCTGGTGAAGAATTGGCTTGGTAGTTTAGTCTGCCCTGTTCCCATGATGCACTGGGCCAGGGACAAACTGATTAGCATATAGCCAGGTTCTGAGCTGGGATGGTGCAGTGAGATAAATAACAGTGATGGATCAAGCCCTGATCTTTGGACTGGGTAAGAGTGGTCTGCTTAATTCAGACACTCTGTTCATCACCACCCCCTTTTCTGAATCGTTTTTGGCCACTATAGGTGTGGCAGGGTATACTCAGACATGAGTCCCTTTCTCACTGCATCATCAGGATTCAAGCAAGCTGGGCCGAAGGCGGATGAAATGCCAGAAACCGGTCCCCGGTAGCTTGTCTCCTTTCTGGTGAAGAATTGGCTTGGTAATTTAGTCTGCCCTGTTCCCATGACGCGTAGGGCCAGGGACAGACTGATTTGCATATAGCCAGGTTCTGAGCTGGGATGGTGCAGTGAGATAAATAACGGTGATGGATCAAGCCCTGATCTTTGGACTGGGTAAGAGTGGTCTGCTTAATTCAGACACTCTGTTCATCACCACCCCCTTTTCTGAATCGTTTTTGGCCACTATAGGTGTGGCAGGGTATACTCAGACATGAGTCCCTTTCTCACTGCATCATCAGGATTCAAGCAAGCCGGGCCGAAGACGGCTGAAATGCCAGAAACCGGTCCCCAGTAGCTTGTCTCCTTTCTGGTGAAGAATTGGCTTGGTAGTTTAGTCTGCCCTGTTCCCATGATGCACTGGGCCAGGGACAGACTGATTTGCATATAGCCAGGTTCTGAGCTGGGATGGTGCAGTGAGATAAATAACGGTGATGGATCAAGCCCTGATCTTTGGACTGGGTAAGAGTGGTCTGCTTAATTCAGACACTCTGTTCATCACCACCCCCTTTTCTGAATCAGAAATTTGAGGGTGGCCGGTGGGGCAGTGTGGGATGCGAGAGGAAAAGGGGGCGCAGAGCGGAGGATAAAGAGACAGAAAATAGAGGCTGCAAAAAGAGAAAGCAGAGCTAGAAAATGGAGGGGGTTTGGGAAGCCATTGTGGTTTAAGAGACGAAAAGGGTGTGCAGAGCAGAGGATAAAGAGAGGGAAGCAATGGCTGCAAAGAAGGAAGGCAAAGCAAAGCAGAGGGAGCAGAGCTAGAAAATGGAGGACGGCTGAGGGTGGCAGTGTGGGATGAGAACGGAAAAGGGGTTGAAGAGGATAAAGAAATGGAAAATAAAGGCTACAAAGAAGGACAACAGAGCAAAGCAAGGGGCGCAGAGCTAGAAAATGGAGGCAGGTTTAGGGGGCAGTGTGGGAAAACAGAGGAAAGGGCTGTGGAGGACAAAAAAGAGCGAAAACAGATGCTGCAAAGAGAGAAAAGAAGGGGCTATTACAGACTTCAGCTAATCAAAAATGTTTTTTCTTATATAACAATAGGACACCTAGCAGAGTTTGCACAATTTAAAAGTTTTTCTCTCTAATGTTGCATTTTCTAGCAATAAAGAATTGGTGTCTCACGGTCATCTTTATCGATTTGTGAAAGAACTGCTCCTAGCCCTCTTCCCGAGATGTCCATTTGAAACAAAGATTATAGAGAAATTTGGGGATTGTAAAGCTGGTATTGACAAAATGCCTTCTTTTAATTGCTCCAAAGCCTGAAGAGCTTCTCGATTCCGATGTTTCAAAAGTGTATTAGTATTACTATCTTATTCAAGTAGTTAGTAGTGTTGCCATATGAGAAAAAGTTTGAATGAAACTACAATAGTATCCTATGACACCAAGGAAGGCTTTAAGATCTTTTTGGTTTGCAGGAAGAGGGTCCCTTTTATAGCTGCCTCTTTTTGTTCTTGCAGCTTTATGATACCTTGTCCCAGAAGATACTCCGGATATTTGAACTGCTGTGCTGAAAGTGTTTTGGGGATTAATTTTTAACCCAGATTGATTCAAGGTGGTAAGATGATCTAGGTGTTGTGACAGGAAGGACTGAAGATAATGATATTGTCAATATGAGCTGCTGCCTGACTCTGTGTAGCGAGGAGAGACGTTCCGTGGAGGGGCAGGACTGTGTAGACGATTGGTGGTCTGATGTCCCCCTCTCACCCGCTTCTGTCCCCTCTCAGCAGTATGCCAATCACGATCTTGACGACGAATGGAAACAAGACATAGACCCCCTATGGAACTCAGATGAAGAGAGAGGACGTGACTCCTTTAATTGGGGATTCCAAGACTACGAGACTTCTCCCATATCGGACGTCATCTCATCAGGTTCGTCAAAAGGGGGAGTAACCAGGAAGTCGACGGACGGCGTTTCCCTGGAAGGTGTAGAAGGAGAAGGTGAACGGAGAAGAGGAGAGAAGCCAAATAACGAGGAGGAAGACGACGAGACGGACCAGGCTCAGGACTGCCAAGGCGTTACCATCAAGCGAGGAGGCCAACGTCTTCACAGCCGCCCGCCATGCTCCCGCGGGAAGAGCGTGGCTCGAACAGGTACGGGGCAAGGTTGAGGGTTGGATGGGACTGCGTATACAGCCTGCCGCGCAGAAGCCCGCATGTACATAGTGTAGAGTTCCTGTACAGTCTCTAGAAACCCCTTCCCCCTCACGAGCACTTGAGCACAGCAGTTTAGCGTCTGTATAGCACTCGTTCATTTGGTTTCCCTCACTCCCGGTCCCTCGCCTTACTAAACCCGGACAACCACCCTAAATCCTATCTTTATTTTCTCTTTTGCTTTCTGGTCCGGACGGAGCATCCCACCTGTCATCCCCGGCTACCAGTCTGGTATCCCTGATCAAATTCAAGACGGACCCTGCAGGTTTTGCCCGAGAAAGACTGACAAGTCGGAGACGGAAAGCTTATATAAAAATAAAACCATCTCTTAAAGCATTAATCAAAGCCTCTGACTCAGTTACTCCTGCCCTGCGGCCCTTTACACTCTGGTTCCAGCCGCGGTCGGTAGTGGGAGTACCTGGCGGGCGGTGTCGTGGGGAGGGGGAGGGGCAGGGTGGGGGTAGTAAGCTGTGGATTACGGAGGTTTACGGGTAAGTAAACATATAAATAAATAAAACGAATTTGGTTGCGCGCACTGCATCGCATTTGGGGATGCAGTGCACGCAACAAAATTTGCGGCTGTCTGTTTCGGTCATAGCATGGAGTTCAGCATTCATTGAAAAATAGCTGGCATTCCGTATAGGCCAACAGGCAACATCGTGAACTGTAACAACCTGTCAGGTCTATAGAAAGCAGTCTTTTATATATTTATGGGGTTTAAAGGAATCTGCCAGTATTCTTTAACTGGTCTAAGGTAGTAATATACTGGGACTCCTCAAGTTTCTTAGTCATCATGTCTATGCAAGTAAGAGGATAAGTGTCAAATTTGGATATCAATTTAACCTGCTAAAGTCAATACAGAAGCATATTGACTCATCAGGCCATGGCACCAAAACAATGGGAGAGTTCCACTTCCCACTAGAAGTTTCAAATACTCCTACGTGCAACATTTTCTCCATGTTTTCTTAAAACACTGCTCTATGAGCTTCTGGAATCTGTTACAGTCTTTGTTTGAAAATGTTACCAGGCTCCACGACATCTCTATGTTTTATAAAAGGGTACGCCTAGGCGTCAGAGAGATATCTTTGGAAATGACCCTAACACCACTGCTAGATTAATTTTTTCCTTGATACCTAATTGTTCATCTATATTTTTTTCTGTAAGTTTCTCTATTAACTTTTAGCAAAAGGAAGACAACAGCATGTTCATCCCTTTCCAAAGGATAGGTTCCATCACCGGCAATCAGTAAATTGTGATTACTGAAATCCCCATAACATCCCAATAATCTTACCAATTCCAAAAATAAACATCTTCAGGTCTCCATAGCCTTCTTTTTACTCCCCTTCCTCTATGCCCCCAACTTGCAGATGATAGCTCCTCTACAGTGTCACCCTTCAAATACAGTCAGTTAATGCCCATTCACCCATTTCCTGGATGTGTCCTCAGAGTCTCTAAACGTGCAATGTACACTGAACTCCCACTGAATGATTTCTTGGCAGAATTTTAATGAAATATTCCCAGGGCTGTCCATCGTGGTGGGCAGGCCATGCTGCCTGGTCTCAATTAAGTTTCTCATAGAGGGCCTCCACTTCAACTCAAACAGTAAATGGGTATCATTCATGTAACTGGACAATGTTGTGACCCCCACATCGGAGACAGCCCGGGTAGGCCGTTTTTCCCATTCCGTGTAACCAATCCCTGTCATAGTACACCTGGTGAAGGATTTTTAGTTGCATCAGAGGTAGGCAATATTTTATTGCCAGCTCCCTTGGGTGCATCAGGGCTGTCTCCCAATCTACGTCTTCAAGGTCCTCTACCTCCAGCCACCACTGCTCCCTCAATCTCGTCAGTCTGTCCGGCATATTGTTGTTGAGTGTTTTGTACGCGGGGATATAGCCTTAGAAGACAATTCTTCCTGCAGCATCCGACTCTCCAATGGGGTGAATTAAGGCAAGTCCAATGTTTCCATGCTCTCCGACCAGTCTGCGTGTAACACCCAGGCTCTCAGCACAGCATTAGAGGGTTGAGTTTTTCACCCCTAGGATTTCATATGTGTATGTAGTCTGGATTTGGGGTGTATAGTGTGTATGTATTGAGTGTAAGTGATGAGGATGTAGAGTGAGAAGAGGTATTAATGAGTATGGGGGACTATGAGTTTTGATTTTCCAATTAGTTGTGAATTCTAAAGATATTGTATATTATTTTTGTATAGATGGAGTCTCTGAAAAAGATTGCTATATATATTTCTGTAAAAGTTGTCAATTGTTTCTAGTTCTGTATATAATAAAACTGTAAATTGATTCACAAATGATAATAATGTAATAATATGTGTAAAAAAGAAATATAATAGATGAATGATCCAAAAAAGAAAAAAATGAAATAAAATGTTAAAAATAGAAACACGAGTCCTATGTGTAGCAGAGTAATTCTTTGTGCCCTAGGTATGAGCCTATTATAAGCCTTATGTAAAGCAATATAGGTCAAGAGGGATACTATTTACATATAGTTCATGCTCTCCGACCACCAGGCATGCCACAGCTGAGCATATTTCAGAAATTGGTTGCTGTGCATGGAGTAATCTCACCGGACAGATGCAAACGGCACCAACTCGCCAACTTCAAGAAAATCCCCTACACGTGAGATTACTAGTAAGTCCCAGGCTCCAAACCCTCCTAGTTTCCCAATCTCTTTTTAACACGCGGCGTCTCACGTGTCAACTTACCTGCCCAAACCAAACGGCCGGTGGCTCTCTGCCAGGCCTCTATTGCCACCTGAGTGGCCAGCAGCAATCATCAAACTCACTCCCTCCCATACAGGAAGTAGAGATAGGAGCTGCTAGTAAATTGATTGCGTTCCAACCAATAGGTTGAATGTTCCTGAGTGGTGAACGGCTAGTCGTTCACCACCACCAAGTGCGGTGCCCAACTGTAAGCCCTAACCTACGGGAGTGCGATACCTCCATTGTAGGTGTTACGTTGAAGCGTGTTGAGTTCTATTATAGGGTGCTTACCACACCATGGCAGGGAACATAGATAGCTCTCCGCTTGACGAACAGTAGGTATTCTGCTTGTGTGGTCATTCTTATCACATGTAACTGAGAATTACTCTGGAGAAGTTCATCTGAGAACTTTCAGTTTCATTATGGCGGCCTTCCAATTTCAACTGATAAGTCACCTTTGTTATTCAGTTTAACATTTTATAATCACCTAGCCATTAACTTAATATCTTATTATCCATGGTGGGAAGAAGACATAACACACAATCCCCAGGATGACTTTCTGCCATCTAATTTTAAAGTTTTAATAATAATTTAACGTTTGTTTCTACTATGCCTTTTCAACATTCTCCCTCTTAATTTCTCATAACTTTTTAATGCACCCTTAGTTTGTTTCCATGCTCCAGCACTGATTTCTTGGCCTCTCAATACTTCTTTAGTCATGTCCAATAAGGTTATTGGTTTACGCCAAAAAAAAGCTCGAAAGGGAAAACCCCTTTTTTTTGTCCTTGGAATCTAAAGGCAAATGGCTATAGGGAGCATTTTATCCCAGTCTCTTATTTTAACTCCAATAATGTTTGATTTTTTTAATTGTGAGTTTGGGGGTTTAATTTTGATGTTCCACTGGGCCATCAGTTTGAGGATGGTGTGCAGCAGTACACATTTGTTTGATTCCTAGTGGAGTAAACACTTGAGACAACATTTTAGACATCAAAGCACTCCCTTGATTCTTAACAATGTCTTTCAGAAAACCATTGCTGAAACTACTTCTAACACAGCCTTAGCAGTCTGCACTGTATTAGCCTTCTTCAGAGATATTGCCGCTGCATATTTGGTTGCATAATCAACAACAACTAGGATAAAACTATAACCCATTTTTAGGTTGAGCCTGGGCAGCGCATGTGCCGCTGCAAGGAATGCAGTATTAGAGTATGGCTTTGAAGCCCCGCCCACTCTTCGCTAATATTTTTAATTGGCTTGTGTCATTGTCCTTCGTAAATGCTGGCTTCCAAGTCGTTATTAGGCTTTTTAGTCCCTCCTTGGTACCCCCTTTTCTGCATTTGTTACCTCCTAGAACAACTGGACCTTTTACTTGTCTTGATAAACGGTCAGCTTTATCTTGGCTGTGAGCACTAGTTTGTTTAAGGATTTGCCCCTATACCATCCACTACGTCACAGCACACCGCCCGCTTTTATTTTCATTACTAATGGCAGTGTGCTTTAACTGTAGCGGCTGCATTTCTTTCTTTCTTCATTTTAGCAGCGCAGTCGGCTTTGAGTATAGCTGCGGGGCATACTTATTTTTTTGTTTATGGGAATTCTCTGTTTTGTGGCCTGAATAAAAGAGGTTTGCACCAACTTCAAAGCGTCCAAAATGCGGCCACCAGACTTGTCCTGAATTTGCCTAGGAAATCGTCTGGGAAACGTGCTTTACTGACCTTGCACTGGCTCCCTATTCGGGAACGTATTTTATTTAAAACCATGTGCATGGCCCATCGTATTGCGCAGGGCACAGGTCCCGTTTACCTTCAAAAGATGCTGACTATGTACTGCCCCAAACGCCTTTTGAGATCCATGGGTAGTATGCAATTTCTGGCACCTCGGATCCATAAAGCGCGGATGGGTGGCCGTTCTTTTAGGTATCTTGCCAGCAAACAATGGAACGAACTTCCTACCGAACTCCGGATGGAACCTTCAGAATCTCAGTTCCGGCTCAAACTTAAGACCTACCTATTCCCCAAAGACAAAATCTGAGTTCCGACCCCTGCCCCCCCCTCTCTGCCTCCTTCATTGTTAGTCTGCTTTTAGTCGCTCTGGTGGACTGCATCCACAGGGCGGGGACACACTGTTCTTTAGTGTAACCAGGCACTTTATAAATGTTTTTATTATTATTATTGTTAGAAGGGGCGATCCCAGGGGTCAGGATATACTCTCCCGATCTCCTCGTGACCCACCTCTCTCAGGAATACTGCCGAGTCCTAACGTGAAGTCCTCGCCGGGGAGGACTCCGGGTCTAAGATCGAACACACTGAGCTCACACCACACTTATGAACGGACACCACACCGTGGGTTTCAGTAAGCACGTTCTTTATCAATAGTAGAGCTTTAGGCAAAATGCACACTTATTTACAAGCGATCGAGGGATCGTAAAGTCTCGGTTGTGAGGAGTAGGGAAGCGGGACAGTCTCAGTATTAGGCCAGTACGAAGCGTACCCTGCGCCCAGCTCTCAATCCTCGAGCCGGGGGATACGGGCGATGGTGGTCGTACTAGCTGCTGTACTCACTCCTCTCGCTCCAGGTCGTGTTGGTAGCGTTGATGGTTCAGCCGGACCAGGGTTCTCCTCGAGCCGCGACGAGGTCAGCAGGGCTCAATCCGGAGGGAACAGAATGTCTGTCAGTTCTTGAGGAGCCGTGATAACGTCAGCAGGGCTCAGGGTGCTCACGAATGTCCTTAGAGTTTCAAGGATGAGCCGCGACGAGGTCAGCAGGGCTCCGAGGTTCCAGTTCCTTCGAGGTCAGCAGGGCTCGAAAGGTTTCAAAGTTCGGTCTTCTCCCCAAGGGTTGAGCCGCAATCAGATCAGCAGGGCTCTCTTGTCCAGGATACAACTGCCCGTTAGTTCTTGGGCGGCCCTTGATATACTACTGTGGCCCTTTGATGTCCGGACCCTCGCAGGCGGAGATCTCATGCCTCGGGGCTGGTCGTCGGAGAGTTCCGCCGGCTGGCCCTTTGATCCATTTGAAGATGCGTCCGGGGATTCCCAGACGCCCAACAGGGTCTGGAGCCAGCTCTCGGGGAGGCCAGAGGTGCAATCAAAACCAGCCCACAGGGGAAGGCCAGAGGTGCGAGAGAAACCAGTCCCCCAGGGGAGGCCGGAGGTGCAATTGAAACTCTTTGGTCCTATCTCACTCAGGAAGCCCTCTACCCCCCAGCCGGGCCTGGCGCGTCTGCAGCCTAAGTTTCGCTGGGACCGGGGCCAGGCAAGGGCTATGGAGTCAGGGACCTCGGGAAGGGTAATGGCGGCTGGTGGCCCTGTGGGGTGATGCAGGTTCAGGGTGCCCGGTACCGGGAGGAGCATGCGGGGATGGTCGTCCGTTGGTAGGGTCGTGTAGGGAGCGGGGCGGACAGAGAACAGGAGGACCAGGGATTTTGGGGTGCAGGGCTGGGCTAACGGGACACTGAGTAATGGGGGGAACCACACCACGAGGCCAGGTCCAACACGTGTCCCCCACAGCTGAAAGGTAGAGAGAACTACCCATCCCCTTGGGGGGTTCTCTTCACCTAGGCGGAAGAACCGGGACTGGCCGTCCGCGTTGGCGTGGTCAGCACCAGGACCGTGCTCAGCAGTGAAATCCATCCACTGGAGGGAGATGGACCAGCGTAGCAGTATGGGGTTCTCTCCTCTCATTTGCATTAGCCACCGGAGGGGCCGATGGTCAGTTTGGACCCGGAAGTGAGTACCGTACAGGTAGGGCCTCAACTTCTTCAGGGCCCAAACCACTGCAAAGGCCTCCCGCTCGATGGTGCTCCACCTTTGCTCTCGAGGGAGTAACCTCCGGCTAATGAATGCCACTGGCTGGTCTAGGCCCTTATCATTCATCTGAGACAGGACCGCTCCGATGCCATGCTCGGAGGTGTCCGTCTGGACTACAAACTCTCGGGAGTAGTCAGGGGCCTGCAGTACTGGGGCGGTACACATGGCGACCTTCAATGCTTAAAACGCCTTCTGGCAGGCGGGGGTCCAGCTAACTCTCTTCGGCTGCTTTTTGGAGGTCAATTCTGTGAGGGGGACTACGATGCTGCCATACCCCTATATGATTCTTCGGTAGAACCCCGTGAGCCCTAGGAAAGCCCGTACTTCTGTCTGGGTAGTGGGGGCCTCCCAGGCAACGATTGCATCGATCTTGGGTTGGAGGGGGCAACTAGGCTGCTCCCGACCTGGTGCCCCAGGTAGACCACGGACCCTTGTCCGATCTCACATTTGCTGGCTTTGATGGTGAGGCCAGCTCGACGCAGGGCCATCAACACCTCCCAGAGGTGTTGTAGGTGTTCGGTTCTGAGGGAGCTGAACACCGCAACATCATCGAGATATGCGGTGCTGAATTCCTCCAACCCAGCCAGGACCTGGTTAACTAGCCTCTGGCAGGTGGCAGGGGCATTTTTCATTCTGAAGGGCATCACCCGGAAGTGGTAGTGGCCATCCGGGGTGGAGAAAGCGGACCTTTCCTTAGCCCCCTCTGTGAGTGCGATTTGCCAGTACCCGCAGGTCAAGTCGAAGGTGCTGAGATAGTGAGCAGACCCTAGGCAGTCAATGAGCTCATCTGCTCGGGGAATGGGGTGGGCGTCGGTTCTGGTGACTGTGTTGAGCCCACGGTAGTCCGCGCAGAACCTCAGCTCGGGAACAGCGCCGGGGACGGCCACCTTCGGAACCAGGACCACGGGGCTGGCCCATGGACTGTCAGAGGCCTCAACCACTCCCAGGGCTAGCATCTTACAGACTTTGGCCTTGATGCAGGCCCGAACTCGGTCAGGGACGCGGTAGGCTTTGTGCCGTACCGGAGGGCTGTCCCCGGTGTCCACATCGTGGACGCACCATCCGGTGACGATGAGGGAGAAGAGGTCAGAGAACTGTCCCAGCAACTGGCGACAGTCTTCGTGCTGCTCGGGGGTGAGAGAGGAGGAGGGACTCACTCCCTCTACGGAGCTATCTTTTTCTGTCGCACACAGGAGATCGGGGAGAGGCTCCCTGTCCTTTTCCGCTCCGTCATCGGTGGCGAGGAGCAAACTCAACTCGGACCGAACGAAGTGGGGTTTGAGGCGGTTCACATGGAGGATCCTCAAGGGGTTCCTGGGAGACTGCACATCTATGAGATAAGTGACTTGGCTCTTGCGCTCCACCACTTTGAAGGGCCCGGTCCACTTGTCCTGAAGGGCACAAGGTTCCACCAGGGCCATCACCCAAACCTGCTGGCCGGGCTGAAACTCGACCAGAGTGGCATTCTGGTCATACCAACGTTTCATTTCTTCTTCGCTGGCCTCGAGGTTTGCCTCGGCAAGCTCCCGGAACTTCCGAGTCTGGTTCCGGAAGGCCAGAATGTATCGAAACATATCTGGGGGTGGATCCTGGGTGCCGCTTCCCAACCTTTCTTGACCAGGCTGAGGGGTCCCCGGACGGGGTGCCCGTAGAGCAGCTCGAATGGGCTGAACCCCAAGGATTTCTGGGGGACTTCCCGGTAGGCGAACAGGAGGCAGGATAGGAGGATGTCCCACTTGCACCTCAGGGGCTCCTCGAGACCCATGATCATTCCCTTGAGGGTACGGTTGAATCGCTCAACCAGGGAGTTAACTTGAGGGTGATATGGAGTGGTGAACTTGTACATCACCCCACACTGTTGCCACAGGGACTTCATGTATTTGGAGATAAAGTTCGTCCCACGGTCGCTCACCACTTCTCGCGGAAATCCCACCCGAGAGAAGATCCCATGAGGGCTCGCCCTACCACGGGGGCCGTCACCGTCCGGAGGGGGATGACTTCGGGGTACCGGGTGGCATGATCCACCAAGACAAGGATGAACCGGTGGCCTAAGGAGGTCCGGGGGTCGAGGGGCCCCACGATGTCTATTCCCACCCGTTCAAAAGGGGTACTGACAACGGGGAAGGGTTGGAGAGGAGCCTTGAGCTTCCCTCCGCTCTTCCCGCTGGCCTGGCACGTGGGGCAGGTCTTGCAGTGGGTCTCCACATCGGCGCGCATACGGGGCCAATAAAAATGAGTGACCAGGCGGTGATAGGTTTTGTCTTGACCCAGGTGTCCCGCCAGGGGCACATCAGGGGCCAAGTTCAGGAAGAAGCCGCGGAAACGTAGGGGTACCACCAGCACCCGGGCTGACCCTAGTTCGGCGGACTTCTGTTCACTATACAAGAGGCCATTCTCCCAATAGACAAAGTGGGAACCGGACTGGTCACCGGCAGCCTGGGCGGCGGCCTGCTGCCGCAGCCCAACTAGAGAAGGACAGGAGGTCTGTTCCAGGCAGAACTCCTCTCAGGAAGATCCTCCTTCCTGGCTTCACTGGCCTAACTCAGGGAGGTCGTCCAAGGTCGGGGTCTGTTCGACGGGAGGGCCTAGGGGGCCTGCGTCTGTTTCAATTTCTTCCCCGGGGGGTACTTCGAGGCCCTCGGGTCGGTCGCTTCCCTCCGAGCCGTCAGAGACCGGGCTAGGGGTCTCTGGTTCCACCCCCCGGGGGTGGACATCCTGGCAGTCATGGCTCAAGTGCTCACGCAGGCCCATTCGGGCAGGCCCACCATCTCTAGGTGAGTCCTTCGCTCTACCTGTTTCCACGGGGAGCTCTCCAGATCGTTGCCCAGTAGACAGTCTACAGACATGTCGGTGAGGACTGCTACTCTTAAGTCACCGGAGATTCCCCCCCACTCAAACAGGACCTGTGCTATTCGGCAGGTGCGGACGGAATTGTCGGCTGAGATCACCCTGCAGGAGTCGTGGGGGATAATTTGGTCTTCTGTAACTAAGTGACAACGCACTGCGGTGATGCTTGCTCCGGTATCGCGGAGGGCCCCTATGCTGTGCCCGTTGACCGTCACCTGTTGCCAGTATTTCTCAGTGTTGTCGGGCAGGGGGGCCCCTGGGACCATCTCCCTATCCCCGAGGGAGACTAATGTCATGGTTGCGGGCTCCCACCCCTCGGTGTCCTCCATCTCTTCTTCTTCTAGTGCTACTGTGAATATCTGGCGCGCGGGGGACTCACAGCCGCGGGTTTCTTATTCAGGGGGCATTGGGGATCACTGGCATAATGCCCTGGTTGCTGACATCTGTAGCAGGCTATGCTGGCTTGGGGACCCTGTCTTCCTAAGGGGGGCCCTGCTCTAGTCACGGGAGGAGAGCTTTGGGACTGGTTTCGGGGGGATTACGCTGGGGCCCGGACTGTAATCCTCGCTGCCTACCTTGACCTCCCCTCCTCTCTGGCGGGAAAATCCTTGCTCATTTCGGCCATAGTACCCCAAGGGGCCCCTCGGGACTCGGATGTTTGTCCAACGATCGGCCTCGACAGCAAGCTTCCGTGGGTCTGTCAATTTGCTGTCCAGAAGGTGCTGTCTCAGTTCCACAAAGCAGTTTGTGGATAGGTGTTCATAGGCGATGAGGTCGAATAGTCCTTCAAAGGTGGTAACCTTGCTGCCCTTGATCCACCCTTCCAAGGCTCAGCTGTAGAAATTCACATATTCTACCCATGTGGTGCCGGGGATCTTCTTGCAGTCTTGGAACCGCTGCCGATACATCTCGGGAGTGAGTCCATATCGAGATAGCAGAGCGTCCTTCATGTGTTGGTAGGAGTTCAGGGCAGTGGAGGGCAGGTCCAGCATGGTGTCTCTTCCTTCACTGAGGAAGCGCCCCCACAATCCGGCCCCCCAATCCTTTTCGGGTACCCGGTGGGAGGTCATGGCGATCTTGTACGCCTTGAACCACTGCTAGATGTTGTCGCCCTTGTAGTATTCTTTTACTACATCCTTGGGGATGTGTACTTTGGCCTCCACCGGGGAAGGGGTTTCTCGGTTCCCCGGGGGCCGGGTCTCTTCACTTCTTGCTTTCAGCTCAATTTCCTTTAGGCTGCGCTCATGCTCGAGCTGGAGTTTCTTTCCTTCATGCTCCCTCTGGAGCTTCTTTTCCTCTAGCTCTGGGCCAGGGAGTCGGTTCTCTCACCCTCCCGTGCACTAGGTTCGGTCTGCAGCCCTTCCTCTCCGCCGTCTCCTTCTGGTGGGGGAGGGGTGGCCCTGGACTCTACCCAGGCTGTCAGGGCTTTCTGGAAGTCTTCCTTAGTGCTCATACCCGTGGTAGCGACGTGCAATTCTTTGCAGAATTGTTTCAGTTCTCTGTGGGTATAATCCTCCAAAAGGTCCTTTTGGAAGGTGGGCTTCTCGGTCGTTCCGGTGGAACTCATGATTGCTCTTTTCTTCTGTTGTTCTTGTGTCTTCGTTTAGGTAGTGTTTCAGTCGTTTTTCTGTACGATCTCCAGACGTAGGCTCTTATCCCGTCGCTTGCCACCAATGTTAGAAGGGGCGATCCCAGGGGTCAGGATACACTCTCCCGACCTCCCCGTGACTCACCTCTCCCATGAATATTGCCGAGTCCTAACGTGAAGTCCTCGACGGGGAGGACTCCGGGTCTAAGATCGTACACACTGAGCTCACACCACACTTATGAACGGACACCACACCGTGGGTTTCAGTAAGCACGTTCTTTATCAATAGTAGAGCTTTAGGCAAAATGAACACTTATTTACAAGCGACCGAGGGATCGTAAAGTCTCGGTTGTGAGGAGTAGAGAAGTGGGACAGTCTCAGTATTAGGCCAGTACGAAGCGTACCCTGCGCCCAGCTCTCAATCCTCGAGCCAGGGGATTCGGGCGATGGTGGTCGTAATAGCTGCTGTACTCACTCCTCTCGCTCCAGGTCGTGTTGGTAGCGTTGATGGTCCAGCTGGACCAGGGTTCTCCTCGAGCCGCGACGAGGTCAGCAGGGCTCGATCCGGAGGGAACAGAATGTCTGTCAGTTCTTGAGGAGCCGCGACAACATCAGCAGGGCTCAGGGTGCTCACGAATGTCCTTAGAGTTTCAAGGATGAGCTGCGATGAGGTCAGCAGGGCTCCGAGGTTTCAGTTCCTTCTTCACGAGGATGAGCCGCGACAGCGTCAGCAGGGCTCGATAGGTTTCAAAGTTCGGTCTTCTCCCCAAGGGTTGAGCCGCGATCAGATCAGCAGGGCTCTCTTGTCCAGGATACAACTGCCCGCTAGTTCTTGGGCGGCCCTTGATATAGTGCTGTGGCCCTTTGATGTCCGGACCCTCACAGGCGGAGATCTCATACCTCGGGGCTGGTCGTCGGAGAGTTCCGTCTGCTGGCCCTTTGATCCTTTTGAAGATGCGTCCGGGGATTCCTAGACGCCCAGCAGGGTCTGGAGCCAGCTCTCGGGGAGGCCAGAGGTGCGATCGAAACCAGCCCACAGGGGAAGGCTAGAGGTGTGAGAGAAACCAGTCCCCCAGGGGAGGCCGGAGGTGTAAATAAAACTCTTTGGTCCTATCTCACTCAGGAAAACCTCTACCCCCAGCCGGCTTGGCGCGTCTGCAGCCTAAGTTTCGCTGAGACCGGGGTCAGTCAAGGGCTATGGAGTCAGGGACCTCGGGAAGGGTAATGGCGGCCGGTGGCCCTGTGGGGTGATGCTGGTTCAGGGTGCCCGGTACCGGGAGGAGCATGCGGGGATGGTCGTCCGTTGGTAGGGTTGTGTAGGGAGCGGGGCGGACAGATAACGGGAGGACCAGGGATTTTGGAGTGCAGGGCTGGGCTAACGGGACACTGAGTAACGGGGGAACCATGCCACGAGGCCAGGTCCAACAATTATTATTAGTATTATTACTAGCGCCCATGCTGCACTTTCACATTCATGGAGGTCACGCCCCTTTCTTTCGACAAGCCGGATCTAAAGAAAGGTGCACGGCTGCGAATTAAATAAAAGCGCAACACGGGGACTTTTACAAAAAAAACATCTGTTTGTCAACTTAAAAAACAGATGCTTTTTTGTCAGAACACCCCCATGAGCCTGCAAGTGAAATTATATCCTATATGTTTCTTCATTGATTCCTAACATCTTAAGAATACTGTTCTTTGCCTCTTCATAGGTTGTTAGGCCTCTTAAATTAGCAGCCTGATATGCCACTTGTAACTCCCTTGTTAACATTGGTGGAATAGATTGTCCCCATTTTTCTACAGGCGAGGCAGTGCTTTAGACAATTCACTCAAAATTGGTAATAAAAAAAATCACTGTATTCTCCCATTTAGTAGCGGAATTGCACAAAGTGAATGAAGAAAACAGATGTGCTGCCGTGACCTCCATATGTCAGGTAGAGGCGTTGGTGATGATTGAGGGCTGTCGCCCTCGAGTATTGCTCTCTTGAGAATAGGGTTGTTGCCTTGTGCAATGCTGTGACCCACAGGTGCCGTTTCCCTGTGTGTGCTGTTATGAATCCCAAATGACAGGAGGGGGCCGTGGTGAAGTGAGAGGGCTATTGCCCTGGAGCAATGTGCAGCTGTGAAGGAGAAGCAAGCAATTTCCCGCAGAAGAAGAGCTACGATTCAAGTACCCAACAATCCAGGGCCTTCGGGTTAACTTGGGCAGGCTTTCTAAGAATTCTTCTTTCTAAGACTTGTACTCACTAGTGGGGCCTAGCTTGAAAGTCACTTCACATAAATGGGGAATAACCATGTTCCTTTAAAAGGGAAGTGGGACTCGAGAGCTGACCCAGGGAAAGTAAGTGTTGCTGCCTTAAGAAGACTCTGTATATTATTTATACACAAAATACATAGGTGGATGTATGGAAATGCCCAGGTACCCCCTATTTAATCCTTACCTGACACATGGTAACACAATGCAGGGTAATGCGCTACCTTACGTTTTTTTTTTAACCAAGCCAGGCAAAAATCATATGAGGCCATTTCCTCTTTACAAGTGTGCTGCAGCATACATGCAAAGTGGAAATAATGAGGCGAAATAAAGATATTTCTCCTTTTTACACCAGCCTCAGGTAGAATTATCAGTTTAGTGCAAACCTATGTTTACAAGCCTTTCTGGCACATGCATCAAGCATAATTGCACTGACAAAAATAGCGAAAATGCAAAATAGGCTGTTAGCGACCGCAAAACTAAACTTTCCAATGCATCAACCGAAATACCGAAAAAAACAAGAGATTCGCAAAAAAGGGTCTCGCAAATTTAGCGATTAGCAAAATAGTGAAACCATAATAGCAAAACATACAACTGCAACCGCAAATAGCGATTAGCAAATAAAGAATCGCAAAGCAATGCCTCAAGAATCGCAAATAGCAAATTCAATGAAATTCGTTATTTAGCAAGAGCAGAATAAGGGGAATCTCAACCAGGATGTAAAGTAAAAAAAAAAACACAAAAATACAGATGCAAACAATTAGAATACCTTTAAAAATGCCTCAGGAAACCCTGTAAGCCTTTCACAATGGCAGCCCTTTACGTGCTGTCAAGGAGGATGAGGATCAATGCAGCAGCCCAGTGAGGAGGAGGATACAGGAGAGGGTATTCCGAGTGTGTTATGTTATGTTATGTTAGTGGGGGTCTTTTAGAGCGCTCGGCTACTCGGACAGAGTGTCCCGGCGCTATACAGATCTGTAGAGGAGTGACCAGAAAAAGACAGGCAGATTATTGTCTAAACAGCCAAGTCCCTTCCAAAAGGACAACAGATTGTCTAATTTCCTGAGGGAGAGGGGCAGTTTGTTCCAAAGTTGAGGAGCCAGCAATCTGTATGAACGACCTCCAATGCGCGCTCGTTTAGTTGCAGGGACAACAGCCAGTGCTTGAGAGGCAGAGCGAAGAGATCTAGAAGGAAAATAGAATCGCACTCTTTTCCTTAGGTAGACAGCACCGATGCCGTGCAGAGATTTAAAGGCCATAGTAAGAGTCTTAAAGTAAATACGTTTGCGCACCGGCTGCCAATGAAGCAAATTGAAAAGAGCCGAAGTATGAGCCCTACGGCTGAGGCCAAAACTTGCCCTTGCCGCCGAATTTTGTACAGATTGGAGGCGTGTGAGAAGATATTCCGGGAGGCCCAAATAAAGTACATTGGCGTAGTCCACCCTAGAGCCGATGAGCACCTGAACCGTAATCCTCCTATGGCCTTGAGAAAGAAAGGGAAGGAATTTCCTGAGGGTTCGTAACAGTCCAAAACACTGTCTGACTACACTAAGAATATGGGGTTTAAGAGTTAGGCCATTATCGATTTTCACACCCAGATTTTTTTGCCAGAGAAGTGGCCGATGATGGGGGAAACATATCGGTAGGCCACCACAATTTCCAGTGGGCGTCAGGGGGGCAACCAAAGAAAAGAATATCAGATTTATCCGAATTGCAACTTTGCTGGTTCAGTTGAAACCAAGAAAAAACAGCCTCGAGACAGCTCCTGATGGTATTGCCGGTGAAATCTGTGTTCTTATCGCAGGTAAAAAGAAGCTGCGTATCGTCGGCGTAAGACACAACCCGGGCTCCATGAGATTCCACCAAGTCAGCCAGGGGAGACAGATAAATATTGAAGAGAGTGGGGCTCAACACCGAACCCTGTGGGACTCCCACCTCCAACGGGGGAACAAGAGCAGAGAAAGGGGGGCCCAATCGATTGTTGGCGACCTGACAAGAAAGACTCGAACCAATTGAATACCGTCCCTCTCAGTCCAATCTCCTGGAGTCTTACGAGAAGACGTCTGTGAGGGACGGTATCGAAGGCCGCCGACAAATCGAGTAGAACCAACATCGCCTTCCCTCCACTATCCAGAACCTCCTTTATTGACTCTGTGACTTCCAAAAGTGCAGTCTCTGTGCTCAGGTGCATAACAAATGAAGACGAAATATATGAACCGTGCTATCATAATGCGCCTCATAGCAGATTTGGAACCCCTGCTGCAGCACCAGACCTGTAAGACCAATGCCACCCCTGCACACGTACAGGTCCTATGCAGCCGGCACCTAGAGTCAGGCAGTTTCCAGGGGGTAGTAGCCATAAGCCGGAGGTGTATCCCAAAGCGCACTTTTACGCTTCTTCCGAAAAATCCCTGACGCCATGTTGACAATGATTCACACCCACATCACCTTCCCCACAACCCCACAGGAGTTGAACCAGACAAAACTGGAGTTCTACCAGGTGGCACATTTTCCACATGTCATCGGGTGCATTGACTGCACGCATGTCCCCATCTGTCCACCAGCAGCCAATGAGTACATCTTCCTGACAGGAAGTCGTACCACTCCATCAATGTGCAGGTCATGTGCAATGCAAAGCATATAATAATGTACACCGTGGCACAATTTCCAGGGAGCACACATGACTCATATATATTCCGCCACAGGCGTGTGCTAGGGGGTGAATTTGGTGAAGGACACCTACTTGGTACATATATCTAGTTGCTACATCATGAAACAAAATGTAATAGCATTACTGTGGCTAACCCTTTGCTTTCCACCCTGTAGGTGACAGCGCATATAAATGGCGTGAATATATCCTGACACCATACCTCAACCCAGCCACACCACAGGAACAGAGGTACAACGCGGCACACATAAGCACAAGGAATGTGGTAGAACTGACATTCAGAATACACAAAAGTCATTTTCGTATCCGTCATAAAACTGGTGGGGCATTGCAATATAGCCCTGAGACCTGCTGCAGGATTATAGCTGTATGTGCCATGCTGCACAACATTACCACCAGAAGTGGCTTCCCATTGAGATGGGCAACATTGACTCGGATGGTGACGAGCAACCACCCGCTCAACACCGACAGGCGCATGTGGCAAACACTGCAGAGGGTCAGAGGAGACATGCACACATCACACAGCATCATTTTTGAGGTAGGTAAGAATGAGCCATCACAAACAAATGCTGAGCATAAATGTTTATTAACATGAGCACATGTCAAACTGGAGAAGTGCGTTTTGAAAATTTGGAAGGTAATTGCATGGGTCTATAAAGTCAAAATAAAATTGTACTCAGCACTGGACGGCAATCACTAAGTTGAAATTCACCATGGTTACCCCACCATGGCCGAAAAGGAGTATATGCCTGGCTAGCACCTTTTGCCAAGTACCCCCAGCCTCCTGTCGCCTGCCTCTGCAACATCACCCAACGTGATCCTGTTGATGTTGAGCAGCGCAAACTGTGCCTCCTGTTAGTGGTCACTGGCACCGATAGGATACTCAGGCTAGAGGTCTCCTCACTCCCCTCCTCCCCTTCCACGTTGATGGCATTCACAGTCCCGGACTGGATGTGTTCCACAACAGTGGTCACTTGTCCTAAGGACCTGGCAGCATCCCCACAGAAATGGCCAAGATCAATCTGCATTGACACAGAGTGCCGTGCCAATAGCGCAGTGGTGTTACAGAGCTTGTTGATGGCCCTTGTATTTGCTGACATGCGGATCAGACTCTGGTGATGCCTTATCCACTTAGAGCGTAGTCTTGTAAGCACCGCACGGGTGAGCTCCTGTAGGCTCAAGTTTGTAAATTTGCGCACATTGTCTGCCATTATGCTTATGTTTTCGGCCAGCTTTGTGATCTGCATAATGATTGTGCCCAAGTGTCTCTCATGTAGGCGCTGCACACGTAGCATCTGAGACTCCACGCCGCCATATGCATTTGCAACCTGCTCATCAAGTGCCGCAATATGGGCCCTGGACCTGCGCTGCGGTCCTGTTTGGACCAGTGCCTGTGTTGGAGTTGTGAAGGGACACGCGGCTGGCTTGAGGATGTAGTGGGTGGCGGAGTCAAACAGTGCAGTGTTAGTCTTGTATGATCCTAAATCTGTTTATCATTTGGCATACTTATTTCAAAATGAATCACTGATTTGAACACACTGGCTGGCATGCGGTATTGGTATGTTTAATTAACCATTTTTGCTTTTGAATGACCACTTGTCTGACATGACTACAACTCCCAGGATGCATTTTGTGTATGGGGTGAAATGTGGCATGGGGTTTTACCTGTACACTGTGATTTGCCTGAGGGAATGTGCACGATTATACAGTACGCGGAGGCTTAGCGCTTGCAAGCATCTTACCTTGTGGTGTTCCTGCTGCGCCGGATGTGTCCACTTGTGTAACTCCGATGTCTGCCTCAGGCTCAATTGTCCTCTCAACAAGGTCCTCCAGGTCTGTGTTTGCGGGTGCATTTGATGGACCCCCTCCTGTGCCAGCTGCTTCCTTCACCCTTTCTGCTATGCGCTCCTTGGCACGTTTCCTCAGGTCATACCGCCTTTTCTTCAATTCCTCAATGCTGCGGTGTGTGACTCCCACAGCATTCGCTTTTTCCTTTATCGCAGCCATATTTTGCGCTTTACAGCCTCTGGCACCTTCAGGGACAATTTTTCAAAAAGTTTATCATGGCTACTGCTGACACCCTCAATCAGGTGTTCAAGTTCCCTCTTAGAGAACTTCAGCTTCCTCTTCCTAGGCGTGGCACTCTTCCCTGCATCGTTTTTGTACATCCTGGGTCTAGGAACAGTAGCTGGATCAGAGTGTGAGGTTTCTCATCTCTGCTTCAGTTCTCTGCCTCCTCCTCTGAGCGCCTCAAGGCATTGAATGAAGCATGGACTGGATGACTTCCTGGTTGTGATGTCATCAGCCTGCTTCCAGTGCGACCCGTTTTTTGCGATTTCTCTAATATCGAAATCGCTATTACCTTTTTGCTATTTCCTTTGTTAGCGAGTCGCAATTGTGTACTCGGTCTCGATTTAGCGATTTACAGCGAATCACAATTTTTTAGCGATTCTCTTGATGCATTCCGGTTAGCGATTTTTTATTTGCGATTCCTTATTTATCGCAAATAAGGAATCGCTTTTTCGAGTTTTGATGCATGTGCACCTTTGTAAATGTGGGTTTGAATCAAAATACATGGATTAATTCACAGGAACGTCCACTCACCACTCTTGTAATGCCTACATGACACAAGTTAATGCTAGGCAGGCCAAAGTGCTGCCTTGTGTTGGTTTTCAAAAAGAAATGTTTTTAACAAAGCTATACAATTTGTGTAACATTGTATATCCCAAAATAGATTTTGCGTCAGGGTTGTGCTAGAAAAGTGATGAAACCCCAGTGCAAAATCTAGGCATCAACCTAAACATTTACTTTTTAAAACTCTGCCACAAAGAATTTGGTAACAAGGAGACACTGGGCAGTAAATCTGTTCTGCATAATTGGTTTAAAAGTCTGAATTTTAAAATAGCGTATGGGGTAGGGCACCTGCTCAAGATATCTTTGTGTTTCCAGTAAATCTGAGGGAATAATAATAATTCCTTTCCATAAACTAATAATAATGATAAGATAACTCTGGTGGTTAACATTTAATGGAAAGATCAGTTTTTTTCCTTGTCCCAGTTTTGACTTAAAGTAGTAAGCACGGTTAATGCGCCTCCTGCAAAGCACAATATGTAACATGCAGATGGCAGATTTTATTTTATGTAGATAGGTAAGTAGGGTACTGCTTTGAACACAGAGATCCTTTTGTTACTAGCAGTAACACTGTAATCCTTCTAATATAGCACAGTGAGCTATGGAGGATGATATGTGACCCCTACATCCAGCAACAATCACTGTCTTATTTAACACATCCTGTACAATGATTTACAAACCTGTCTGATTTATTGTCAAAATAATGTGTCTGTTTGCTGTAAAGTGCTCTGACATCCGATATTGGGATGAATAGCGCCGTAAAAGGAATGAAAAATACTGGTATTTAAATTGTTATTTTGTACTGGACAGAGTAACACATCTGACATTCTTACAGTGCATGAATTTCTATTATATATGATGGTCCGAACAAAGTCAGAATCGTGCCTTTCTTAAGTACCTGTGATGTGCTAACAAGCTGCGTGCTTTTGTTTCTCTTCCATTGCTTTTGCATCTAGGTGTGAGACTACAGGCAACTTCCAGCCTAGATACTCAGACAAAACAAGTCCCCTTGAGTGCAGCCTTTGGTATGGCCCAGCTGGAGTCTCAAATGGCAAATCCCCCTCACAGCCTGCACGATGCTGCAAGGAAGGAAAGCAGATACAGAGCAGGCGAATGCGTCTTAAATCACACCCAGACGAATTCAGCATATATTACAGTTGGGCCAAACTTCTTGGCTGGGTGGATGGCGTCCACCCTGTGACAATAGTGGGTGGATGCCGTTCACCCGCGTGTACCCCCGACTTGTGCCCTGGCAGTAAACAGGGCCGGACTAGGAACCAAAATCGACCCTGGCAAAGTGCTCGGCTTGCCCCGCGGGTGGTTGGGGGTGCGGCCGAGCTCTTTGCCATGGCCGGCTTTGGCTGATTTTGTTACAGCGGGGAAATGCCAGGTACCCGCTACGGCCAGTCCGGCCCTGGTAGTAAACAAGTTATATGACGGAGTCTGCATTAATACTATCCCCGCTGTTAAAGCATGCTTAGTTTCCTCTTAGTAGTGAATGGAACCCCTTTGCTCCCCTTCAGTTGCAAGCTTTAATTGTATTCTGTGGGTGCATGTTGTGTCTTCCAGTTGCCCCAAATTATTGGACACTACATCGCCCCATGCAGGAGAAGTATCTAATGGCTATAAGCGGAATCCTGCCAGTTCCCAGTAATATGAGAGAAGAAAAATCATGAAGGAGTTTGGGTTTGTAGGCTGGTGAAAGGGTAAACAGGGAAACTAAAGGAGGGGGGACAAAGGGGTAGAAGAAAGAGAAGATAGGATGAAAAGAGGTGTTGGTGTGAAGAATGTTATATGATTTCCACCTACAAGACTGTTTAAATAGCTGTGTGGGCTATATCTGTCAACCGTGGTTTCAATGACATTACATGTTCTGGGAGTAGTCTCTTCAAGTTGTACTGTGCTCTCTTTTATATCATTCTCTGAGTTCTGCATCTATGACTTCACACTCTTAGCAGCTTGGACTTTCTTTGTGTCGCCTCTTTGTCCAGCACTTTCTGTGCATCCAGCGCCTATCTGTAGCATGCGGAAGAGGTCTGCATCTTCAAATCCCTGAAATACATACCTACTATTTGAGTAGGACCTCTTACTTTCCATCTCGTGCTGACCTCATGCCGAGGGGTACAACCTGCTTCACTCTGCCTGCCCCCCTGGCAACAAAGTTTTTTTTATTCTTTAAGTTTATTTATCAATACATTCACAAACAACAGAGGTTACAACTGGGTGTTACATTAATTTCAAGCATACAGTTATGCTACAATCCTACAGCATTTGTTTTATACTGAGAACATAGTTAAGTGTAATGAGGCTTCTGCCATCACACTTACAAGTTAACTGCAGAGAGTTGTTATGGCGTCAGAGTAATACAATTCAATTGGACCACCATATCAAGTGCCTCGATCTCTGTTTTGCAATATGCACATCTCCATCATAGCATAGTGGGAACTCAGTCCTCATATTGGCACGTACATGACTCTCTCCTTACAACAATGCTATAGGTGATTACACGTTCTCAGTTTCTGATCCTATATCACCCTCCGTATCCCTCGGCTACTTCCTCAATAAGTAATTTTGGTATAGGCTCCAGTAATTGCTAGGTCTGCTTTGAGGTGGGAGCAGGTCATTGTAAGCATCTGACTGGGTATAACATTAATAAACCATGGCTGCGTGCCAGTTCTGTAATGTTAGCACAGGTCCCTTTGCCCACCTCATCACCACTCTGCGTTTAGCCAACAGGAGCCAAATAGCCACCAAGCGCTTACCCCGTTTGACAATGCCAAGATCATAGCCCAACAGTGCTAGCATCGGATCGAGCCCAAGTGTTTCTCCCTTAAGAACCTCTAGTTCAAGAAATATCGCACTCCAGAACTCATGAACACTAGGGCACTGCCAGGCTACATGCAGGAACTCAGCTTCAGCCTCACCACAGCGCTGACATTTTTATGTTTCTTATATAGCGCCAGAATCGACCCCCGGCAGGGGTATCTCCTCGCTTGCCTTGGGAACCCGTCCTGGTTTTTCCCTGTGAGATAGCCCCTACAGGGCATCCCCAAGGTGAAAGTCAGGCATCCCGCCGTGGGGGGCCGTTGTGGAGATTAAGCAAGCTTAATGCCCAGAGTTGCAGAGTGTGAACCCATGATTAGGTCAGGCACCGAAGCGAGAATTATCGAGTCCGTGGACATTTGAGCTCAACACCCTGCCGCGTCGGGAATTGAACCCTGGTCCCGGGTCTGACCTCTGCTTCAGAGTCTGCCTGCTCTAACCTGTGAGCCACACTTCTCCACACAGGCCAGGAATCACACAGGCCATAGTAATGCAAGCATACTAGCGTATAAAAAATTCGATTGATATACTTAAAATGTATCAGTCTATGCCTCCCATTAAGAGAGAGTCTTAATTTTCGAGCAACAATATTGCCAGTGTGTGTCGCTAATAGGCCTGCCTAGATCTTGCTGCCAATCCTTCCTCGCTTTTGTCATCTCATGTCTGCGAGCCCCCTGCGCAAACCTGTAAAACGTTGTGATCAATTTAGTTGGGGTCTCTTCCTGCAGTAAGGTGGCACATCAAGAGGTTCCACCATATCCTCCTCCAGCAGGGCATGTAACATGTGTCTAGTTCTGTGAAAATGATACCTGATTAGGGCTGTTGGTGTAGGCACTTCCCCTACGCATCCTCCCATCTACTGGCTACCCCATCTGTAAACAAATCACCCATCCTGGTTATCCCTAAGATTGTAACACACGCATTGCTCCCTTCACCTGCCTGAGTGGAAACCAAGAACACCACTGCAAAGGAATGTGTGGGGAATATAGAAGAGTTCCAGCTTGTCTTTCCAATAGATGCCACCAGGTCTGTAATGTAACACCCAAGGAGACGAATATGCTATGGTTTTGTGTTAGTCTATAGAATAGTATCTGCATGAGGGACTGCGGATCTGAAGCATCCCATTCAATATGTAAATGCGGTAAGTCGTGAGGGCCATGTACGCAGTAATGTGCGAATACACTCTGTAGAGCTCTGTAATACAATTCAAGGTCTGGGGCACTTAATCCACCCATATCATAAGGGAAGGTGACGGTGTCCTAACAAACTGTTGGTTGCTTCTCTGCCCAGGCCAAAGTTATAAGCACTGAGCGCCAGTTGTCAAACATGACTTTTGGCAGTATCACATGAATATTTTGGAATAGGAATAAAAACTGTGGTAATACCACCATTTTCATTATGGCCACCCGTCCATTTAGGGATAGCCAACAGTTTTTGTGTTGCCTTCCCAAAAGTTATCCAGCAATAACTCTCTACAATCTGTATGTATTTGTATTCCTAAATAGCGCGTGGAGTCCTCCGTCCATTGTAGAGGGTAATCTAATTTGATGAACCCGCCAAACTTCACCACTTCACGGAAAACAGTGGTGAGATTGACCTCTGGGTTCCGAACATATAGCAGTGTGTCATCTGCGTAAGCTGATTTAATAAGGTTATACCCCGGAAATCGTAGCCCCCTATGGCAATGATATTGCACGCAAGGAGCAGGCCAATGGCTCTGCCACAAGTGTGTATAATAGCTGCGAGACAGGGCAGCCCTTTCTACTGCCCCACGTAATCTATATCGGGGCTGTAACTGTGCCACCCACCCATATAAGAGCAGTGGGTGCTGTAAACGACACTGTGATGAGGCTTATAAAAATATCTCCCACACCTATTCTGCTGAGAACCGCCAACATAAACCCCCAATCGACAGAGTCAAACACCTTTTCTGCATTAAGGAACACAGCAGTACCCTTAATATCTGGGTGGACTCTCTGAATTGCCCCAAACAGTGCCTTAAGATTGTAAGTCAAATTACGGCTAGGGACGAACCCTTCTTGCTCCGGACATACCACTGCTGCAAGTATAGGCGCCAATCTGTTAGCTAAAATCTTCGCGTACAATTTAGTGTCCACATTCAATAGTGACAATGGCCTGTAAGAGGAGCATAGGTCTGGCTGTTTATTGGGCTTCAGTAGTGTAACAATTAAAGCCTCCCGCATAGTGGGTGCCATTCTTCCGGTTTGGCTAATTTATTCAAACAATGTTACAAAGTGGGGTATCAGGAGCGCTAGATAGGCCTTGTTGAAACTCACTGTGAGGCCATCTGAGCCCGGCGCCTTCCCCAATTGCATACCTTGAAGTGCAGTCCTGATCTCCGCGGGCTGTAGCAGGCTGTAGCAGATTCATCAAGTACTCCCTGTGCTCCAAGATCAACCAGGGAATGTCTATGTGGGTCAGATAATCGTCAGCCGCTTCCGCATCAAAGGGTATCCGAGAAAGATATAACTCTTCGCAGTAACCCCAGAACCCGTCGGCAATTTGAGCAACCCCACACAAAACCCTTCCCATATAATTTCGCAATTCCAAAATAATATCCGAGTCTCGTCTATGTCTCAGTGTAGCTGCCAATGTTGCCCCTAGATGGTCCTTTTCTCCATACAGGCGTGCCACTGCATATTTTCACATATGTTTAACTTCAGCTGCAGCTATTCCATGGAATTCCTCCTTTTTTCATGTTTCCAAGAATACTAGGGTCTTCAATAAAAAGAACAGTTTAAAAAAAAAGAATACTAGGGTCATCAGAAATCCAATGCATTCCTTTGAGAGAAGCCATTTCCCCCTATAACCGGGTCAACCTGCCCCTGAGCGAGCGTAGTACTCCCGCATGTTTAGCTATTGTTACTCCCCAGGCATAGACTTTAAAAGCCACACAAATTGTTGTAAAGTTATTAACAGACTGGAGACGCTAGATGGTGCACATCCAAGATGGCCTCACACCAGTGAGGCTCCGGAGGCCTGGTGAACACATGTTATGTTATGTTATGTTATGAACTTATATCGCGCACGAATCACCAGGGTCATCTCGGCGCTTTTCCCAGTCACCACTGGAGAGCGGAGTGGCAAGACAGAAATTAGGGCAACTAATACAGGTGAGCTTTGAGGTGTTTCCTAAAGTAATCATAAGAGGAAATTCCATGCAGGGCCACTGGGAGACTGTTCCAATATTTAGGGGCTAAATAGGAAAAGTCCCTACCCCCCGACCTGCTGCGCTTGATGCGTGGCACGTGAAGTAATTGCATCGAATGAGATCTCAGCGCCCGGGTGGGTCTGTACCTTTCCACTTTTTTTTGCAGATACACATGACTTAAGCCCTGAAGCGCAGAGAAAGTCAAACAGACCTTGAAAAAGGACCTTTGTTTGACTGGAAGCCAGTGGAGGGATTTCAGCAAAGGCAGTGACGGGGTGCCAGCTGGTTAATTCAGAACCAGTCTGGCAGCACAGTTCTGAATAACCTGCAACTTTCTCAAGTGGAATACTCCGACCTCGGCTAGCAGGGCGTTGCCATAGTCTAGCCGGCTAATGATCGTCGCTTGGGTAAGCGTCCTTCGATGAGTCATGGGAATAAAGGGGAGGATTTTTCGCAACAACTTTAACCTGAAATAGAAAGCCCCGGCTATTGAGGAAATGTGGTCTTGCATTGAGAGGGTTTGGTTCAGTGTGATGCCCAAATTGTTAACACTCTGTGCCAGCACAGGAGGGGCACCGAGTTGCGTAGGCCACCAGTCCGAGGACCATGACTCTCCTGCCTTGCCCAGAAGCATTACTTCTGTCTTGCTTGGATTGAGCTGAAGATAGTTTTTTTCCATCCAGTTGGAAATCTCCAACAAACCTGTACAGAATTGGCATCTATCGGCCTCTCTATCTGGTCCACAGTTGAACACCAATTGGGTGTCATTGGCGTATGGCACAGTTTCGAACCCCAGGGCTTCCACCACCTTAGCCAATGGTGCCATATAGATATTAAAAAGGGTGGGGCTAAGGCAGGAGCCCTGGGGGACACCGTTGTCCAGCGGAGTGTTTTTGGACTGATAGGGGCCCATGGTGACAGTTTGGTATCTGTCCTGCAGAAAGCTCTGCAGCCTCTTAAAGGCTTGACCCTGGATACCAGCAGAGCTCAACCTCTCCGCGAGCTTCGTGTGAGAGATGGTATCGAAAGCCGCGGAGAGGTCAAGCAGGACCAGAATTCCCGAGCCTCCTGCGTCCATAGTCATCCTCTAGGAATCAGTTACGGCCAGCAGGGCAGTTTCTGTACTAAAGCCCCGTCTGAACCCGGATTGTGAGGGGTCCAGGATGTTATTTAATTCTAGATGTCTATTTAATTGCTGATTAATATAGCTTTCCAGCATTTTTCCCAAGAGAGGGAGCAAGGAGATGGGGCGATAGTTGCCTAAGTCCTGAGGATTGGCCGTGGCCTTCTTGAGTATTGAGCGGACAAAGGCTTCCTTCCATGAGGTTGGGACCACGCCTTCGGAAATCGAAAGATTAAAAATCTTGAGAACCGTAGGGGCCAGAGTGTTTGCCAAAAGTGCCATAACCGGTGGGGGGGGGCAAGGGTCTGCCGGGGAACCCGATTTTGCAGTTTCCAAGGTTCTAAGAACCTCCGTAAGGGAGATAGGTGTAAAATGTTCCAATAAACACTCAGCCTGGTCAGTACGACCTTCCAAACAACATCCGAATAATAGGGGGTCCTGTTCATAGGGTGGGAAGTTGGCATATATTTTTTCAATTTTTTTCTGAAAAAAGCCAGCCAGTGAGTCACATAACTCTTGAGATTCAGTTGATGGTTGTTTACAGGCGACCGGGGCTGTGAAGTCTTTTACAATATCAAATAATGCCTTGGAAGAATTGTCTGCCCTTTCAATTTGTGTCCCTATATACTGATATCTGGCTGCCTTCAAATTCTGGTGATAGGATACCAGTGTCAATTTGAAAAGCACCCTGGACTGTGCGGACTTACATTGACGCCACTGTCTCTCCAGCCTTTTGCAAGATGATTTTTCCTGTTTAAGCTCCCTCGAATACCAGGGGGCTGAACGGCGGTCCCGGGTGGGTCTTGCCCATGGCTGAGGTGGTAAAATTGTGTCCAAAACACAGTTCAGAACCAGTTAAATAACCTGTCAATTACCTAACTGTATCGTCTGATGCTGCCACCTACCTGTGGCTGAGACCCCTCGGATGTACTGGGCTGAGAATCGTAACTCTTGGTTTGAGATTTGGGCTTGAATGGCGCTGCTTTCCTAGCAGGCCTGAAAACGAACTCCAGTGCTGGAACCTTGCAGGGCGACTGACCGTACGCGAGCACCCCTGTTCCCTACGTGGTCTTGGGCCGGTGCTGCTCTGATTGCGAGCTGTGTACTTTTTACCTCAGGAGGCTCCCATGCCCTCCCATCTGCTGAGCTGTTTGATCCTCAGCTCTACATCTTAACGTGAGCCGCGCATTCCTATCGCCTCTCGGACCAGCACAACTGGAGTGAGTGGCCTGTCGCCGTTCCAGACTTCCCCCTCCGACCACACTGCGCCTCTGCTGCACAGACATAGCTGGGTGCTTTATATCGGACGGCAGAGCCGGCCCGCGTTTAATGCATCCTGCAGCGGAGCAAAGCCGGCTTGTATTTCCCCCCCGCCGTGCTCCATTATTATATGATTCACATCCAGATGACGGGAATAGCCAGCGCTTGCTGCCCCCTGGACTGCAGCTTGTAGTGACGGATCATCAGTAGCCGGCTCGTGATCTCCCTCCTGCTGTACTCCATTGTGATACACCTCATTTCCCGGCGGCGGGAGCGGCCCGGGCTTCCTACTCCCTATGCTGCATCTTGTAGCGGAGAGCAGCCTGCTTGTGATCTCCCCCTGTCACGCTCCATTGTTATACACCTCATCTCAAGGCGGGAATGCCCCGCGCTTACTGCCCCCAGGACTGCATCTTGGACTGGAGGGAAGCGAGCGGGTAATCTCTCCCTGCCGCGCTTCTTTGCAATACATCTCACTTCCGGTGAAGCACTCATCACCACTGCATTTAAAGGGTTATTGCAGCGCTCCCCATCCCCTGTGTGCTGTTCTTACTCAAAAGGCTCCCTAGCTGGGGTTTCTCAGTAATCTATATTATTCACTACAAATTGAACACATCTGACGTGTACACGACTGGGGGCTTTTAGATCGGTTTCTGCTCTGCTTCTCAGCCCCTAATAACCTCTGTCAGCAGTCTGGCGCTTCCCATGTGGGTCATAGAACTGGTTTGGGACTTGTGACTCTGACTTTGCAGGCGGATGGGTCTCTGAACTATCTAGTGCCTACAGACCGCGCATGGCTGGCTAAAATCTGATGTGCGTACATTACTCCTGAGGTGTTGTTGGTCGCTTCCTTATCCTTGTACATAGCCCTGCGAAGGTAGCTCTGCTCGGACTCGAAAGAGGGCCATGCCTACATGTTGCTGCTCCGGCCACATCACACGGCACTTGCCTAACGCACTGGGCCTTCTCCGTGCGTCTTAGTTGAAGTTCGCCTTAGCCTTCGGATATCATCAATCGAGGTGACCTTGTTGTTGTGGCCGGGAGTGTGGAGAAGCCCTTTTACGCCATTATCTATACAGTGTGACTGCGCGCAGGGGGAGTGCCGTTTGGTGATCCTTTTCTGCAGCATTGCCTCCTAGTACCCTGTCGTGGTCCACGTCGTCATGGGAAAGACTGACGCCTGTCAACCCAGATTGATATTTGAAGCCAAGAAAGCTGCAACACGCTCCACCTCGGTGGACTCCAACTCACCTGACATGGACCCTAGGCAATCCCCCTCTAAATCACCTGGGTATGACGTCAAGAAAGTCCTCCTGGCCGTCCAACACAGTCTGACCGATCTGTCCGGGAAGATGGACACTATGAATAATCGCCTTGGCTTCCTGGTTCACAAAGTCGACAAGCATGATGGACAACTCAAGGAGGCAGAACGGCGCATTTCTGAGAATGAAGATACCACATCTCATCTCCAGGATCAAGTTGCGAGCTTGGATACATTGCTAAAAGTCATTGCTGCAAAGAATGAGGACATTGAAGCTCGTATCCGCCGCAACAAAATCCGCTTAGTGGGCATACCGGAGCCGACCAACTCTGGATGTATGGAGGACTATGTGGAGCTTCTCCTGAAAGGATCATTTAGGGTGGACTCTGTGGTATCCTTCATTGTGCTACTTGCTTGACTTTTAGAATGTTGTCTTTAGAATGGTATGATGTAGCTATGTTGATGTTCTTATTGGGGCCAGTAATGTGTCAGTTACTGCCTGCCTGTGTCTTCTGTGGATGAGATCCTTTCTTCATGCGATATAAATAAAGAAACCTTTATTTCATCAATCCACATCTCCTGAATTACTAGTTCACATTGGCGACGAGGACCGGATTGAAGACTTATCTTTCAACTATCAATATTTACGTTGTAGGAGATTAAAGTCTACTTTGAAAATCTCTCAAAAGGTTGTCAACACCAAGCCTCATTTTAAGGTACTTTGCGCAACTTTAAACTTTACATAGGGCACTGAATAAGTTTAAAAAGAAGATTTTATCCTTTTCACCTCATCTCATGGTGGAGCGTGCCCACCGCTCCCTATGGTCACGTCCTCCACCAGGCGCCCTCCCCTACCCATTATCGCCAGACTTCTTAACTTCAGAGATCGGGACCTCGCGCTTCTAAAAGCCCGTGAAGCAAAACTGCTACAATTCGAGGGCAATTCTTTCTCTATCTACCCTGATTTCAACCTTGCGGTTCAGGAGGCACGTCGGAAATTTCTTCCAGCAAAGCTAAAGCTACGCAAGGCCAACATAGAATACGCCCTTTTATACCATGCCAAACTCCGAAACTTCCATGATGGCAAACATATCATTTGTGCAAATACACAACAAGTGGATGACTTTCTGAAGAGGATAGCAAAAAATTCGCAGAGACAAGACTGTGACTCCAGATTGCCTTCTCCTGGCTGCTGCTCAACAACATGATGGTGGCGCCCTGATTTCCTGGGGACTTCAACGAGAAGTATGGACATATGTACTTCATTTTTTGGCTTGAGTACTGTCTTCCATACTCTCACCACCCATGAACTGCTGAAAAAGTCCTCTGTTTTTTTTCTCTGTCATCTGGACCCGGTCAGATAAGTGCCCTGTGGGCTTAGAACGTTATAATCGCTAATGTTGCATTAATGGATGTGCATAGCTTGTATAAGTGGTAGTAAACTTTGATATTTCACAAGGCACCCCTTCCCCCCATATTGCTGGTTTTCCCCTCGGGAGTCTCCTCCCCTTGGGATTCCATTACAGCGATGTCGGATCATGGGAAGGGTTTCGTACCCACCTGGCGCCCCCCTTTACGGGAGATCCCCCTTGCATGTTTGGTTTCTGGGTTGATGTTTACCTGTACTCCGTGGTATTTTCACAGTCTTACTGGGATTGTGAACATTTACTGATTTTCTGGAACTCATTGGGTGGGTGGTTGTATACCGGCACGATTGGGGTGCCATTTTGGGAGGGAGGGATTGGAGTTTTGATGGTTGTTTTAACTTTACTGAGGCTGTGATATTTTCTTGTTGGGGTGGAAAGGGGTGAGGAGGGTTTTTTACTGTTCCGTCTCCTGAACAAACACATCCACAACAGTTTCATTCCACACATTTGTTATGACAGCACAACCACAGCCCCTTAGCAACAAACTACTTAAATGGAAAGTCAGGAGACTTCGAAAGAGCAGGCAGATCTTGGCCTATTTAGATCATCACCAGGTGCAGATTGCACTGCTCCAAGAGACACACATGGACCCTCACAAGCCAACAAGCTATGGCAGTAGATGGGCCTCTGCCAGAACATTCTCCTCCTATTCAACGTACTCTCATGGTGCACTCATTTTGGTAAAAAAGAACACACCATTCATACTGGGAGGCACAAACAATGATACCTTAGGCCGTAGCTGCATCATGTGGGGTACTCTGGGCACACAGTTGGTCACCTTGGCTATGGCCCTAATCAGGACGATCCCAATTATTTTACTACTCTATGGGGACACCTACTGGAAACTGGCTCCACACATGTGCTGTGGGGGGGTTTCAACACGACCTTACACCCAGCGGTAGACCGCTCCAACCCCTCACCACACCATTACACTAATACACGCGAGGCTCTCTCGGGGATACTGGAGGAATACGGGCTTGTAGATGCCTAGAGATATATGCATCCGGCTGGGAGTGAGGGCACGTTTTTACATCTGACCATGCTACATGGTCCCGCCTTGACTACTGGCTCTGTTCTCGTGGCACAGCTCCTTGGATTCCCTCGGCTACTCATTTTGCCCGCACATATTCTGATCATGCTCCTGTGTGCCTTGAGATAGTTCCTCCCAACTCCGTTACCACCCCATACTGCTGGAGACTAATACCAGAGACTCTTTTAGACATGGTCTTTCAGGCCGAGCTCAGTGAAGAGATTGAGGATTTTTTCGTCAGAAACAGAGGCACTGTTGACCAGATAGGCATATTATGAGAGGCCTTTAAGGTCACTGTTCGGGGTATAGGCATGTCTAAGAGTTTTGGGGTACTCTGTGATATTATACGGAATTTGCGGCAACTGGAGACTGAAATAAGGTGTTTGGAGACTAGCATGTGGGATGATAACTCTGACTCTCATTGCGCTTTACTCCGAGACAAACTCACGGACTATATGCCCACTGCGAACCGCGAGGTGAAATTCCGAGGCAAATATTTCACCGCTTGCCGATATGGTAAGGGTGAGCGACCTGGCCGTGACTTAGCTAATGATATTAAGCAACCTCGGTTTTCTAATTACGTGTTAGAGGTGGTTGATGATGGGGTCTCGCGCCATAGAGATAGCCAAAATATACTTCAAACATTTACCACTTTCTACAAGAAGTTGTATAAAACAGAGTACTTCCCCTCTGGATTTCTCTCCCTTTTTCGGTGACATTACCCTAGGCTGGTTGGGTGACACGCAATGTGCATTCCTTGCTGCGCCCTTTGAGGATGACGAACTACGGGAAGCCATTATGCAGATGCGGTCGGGCAGGGGTACGGGCACGGACGGCCTACCTACTGATTTTTATAAATCATACATTGAACAGCTACTCCCGATATTAACAGAAGTTTTTTTAGAGGCACATAAGTCACAAATCCTTTCACCCTCTATGAGGGAGTCCCTTATTACGTCACTGTTAAACCCAACTAAACCTGCTGACCGATGTGAATCTTATAGACCCCTATCCCTATTGAACACTGACACCAATATCCTTGCTATATTGTTGGCTAACCGCTTGTGCCTTCTCCTAAATAAATTGGTCCTTCCTGATGAGGCAGGGTTATACCAGGTAGAGCAACGTCCCACAACCTTAGAACCTTGTTTTCCATCTTACAAACGGTTGATCCCAAATTGCCACTGGTGTCAGTCTTTTTAGATGCTTCCAAGGCTTTTGACGCGGTGGAATGGGATTACCTGTTTGCCGTTTTACAATGCATGGGACTTCCTATAGGTTTCCTTTCCTGGGTCCGACTGTTGTACACTTCACTTACAGCAGGAGTCTTGATCAATGGGCACACCTCACCATCCTTCTCCCTTTCCTGCGGCACTCGCCAGGGATGTCCCCTCTCCCCACTTCTTTTTGCCCTTGTGACGGAACCCTTGGCGGCAAGGATTAGGCAACACTTCAACCATGTGGGTCTTCATTGCTTCCTGCGCCCTGTCCTCATATCCCTTTATGCGGACGACGTCACCCTCTATTTAAAAAACCCGAGCCAAAATTTAAATCCACTCATGCGCAAGTTTGTCAAATTCGGCAGCTAACCTAGCATTAATATAAATTGGACTAGGTCTCAAATTTTACCGCTGACCAGTGCTGTCACTCCCTTTGAGATGGACTACCCTATTGTATGGTGCGATGATAAGGTTAAGTATTTGGGTATCCGAATTACTGCAGATCGTGAAGAGCTTATGCGCCTTAATTACAGTTGTACAATAGAACATTTCGCTGGTTGTATTACCCGTTGATAGCTCTGCCTGCTATTCCTTATGACCCTGGGCAACATTTTTTTCTAATACTCCGGTCAGAATTGATTAGACTGGTCTGGGGTGGCAAGCAGCCTTGCATACAATGGGACACTTTGACACAACCTTATGCACAGATTGGGATGGACATTCCAAACTTTGAGTTATACTATATAAGTGCGCAGGCGCACTTCGCTCACTGCTGGTTCCATTCCTCCTGTTACACCCCTCATGTTGCCACTGAACATTGGCTTTGGAACCCGATCCCATTGGATGGCTTTATCTTCTCCAGAGTTGAATGCCGGGGCCGTAGCGCGACCTCTGCAGACTGCACACATAATGCTTGGGCCCGCATCTTGGAACACTCAGCAGCACCCAGCCTATATTCTCCTCTTCTTCCGCTCACCTACCACCCTGATATGGCAGTTCTGCAGGAAGGCATATTTAGGAACATGACAAGTACTCGGAATATTCGAAACTGGGGGACCTGTACGTTGGGGGAAAATTCCTTACACTCCAACAGTTATGTCGTGATCCCCGCTGTCTACCATGGACCATTTTCTGTATGCTCGTCTACGTCATGGTGTAAGCCTTGTCACTCCATGTTTCCCTCTGAACCAGCCACCTTGACACCTTTACATCAAATTTTGCGGGTGGATTCTGCTTCATACTTAGTATCTACACTTTACCACACCTTGTTCTTAGATAGAGACTACCCGCCCTGCACTTCCTGTGCTAAATGGGGGGCAGAGGTAGACCAGGACTTAACCAACGACCAATGGGCTTACTGCTGCAAGCAGACTGAGCAGGTCTCCTCGAATAGCAGGCTGCGTGTTATCCATTATAGATTTCTTCACCGCAGCTACTATACCCCTGCTAAGAGCCACATTCTGACAGATGTGCTAGATGTTGGGCGGAACATGCAGACTTCCTACACCTAACGTGGAATTGCCCTGGGGTGTTTGACTACTGGCCCCAGGTCCTTGCGGCCCTTGATTCCATGACCTCCACATCTATCCCGGGATCACCATTTATTACACTTCTGGGCTAAACTGAACACATTCCTGGCATGTACAGACAGTTTGTGTCCTTTTTTGTTTAGTTTTGGCTAAGCGCCGCATGGCTTGTAGGTGGGGCCGTGGCCGTGCACCTAAATTTAATGAGTGGTGACATGATCCTTTGGCAAGATCAAATTTGAACTTACGCTGAATTACTTCCCCTTTCCTCATGACCCCCGACATATGGGGCCCACTGCAGACGTACCTGCTTGAACACCCTGTCGTTGCTTACTCATGAAATCTGCCTGCTTCAAACATTATTGGGTTGTACCCTTCTCCCTGTGGCTTTGAAACCCTCTGTGGAAGTTCCCTCTCGTTGTGTTGTTTGTGATAAGCTATACAGAATACTTTGCCATCGCTAATCATAGTACTGTTATATACCTATAATGTATTTTGTTGCTCATTGCCATCCATCTACTCTAAATGACACAGTTTGCCATTTGATGATTGCATTTTTCTAAACTGCCTATGATGATAATGTACCTTTACTGTCCATATTGAAGATTGCTTGTACCCTGCTGACGGCTGTATAATTCAGAAAATGTAATAAAAATAAATAAATAAATAAGTTATTAACAGACCCCAGGTTATGGTGAAAGAATTCTTTAATGGCTTGTGCCAACTTAGGCCTGACAACCGCAATGAGCTGAGAAAAAGGGGGGAAACGGCAAGTGGAAGCAGAGGGTCTGCGGGCATGTATTTCTAGTGTCAGTAGCACTGGCAAGTGGTCAGAATATGTTCGTGGGAGAGGCTCGCAGTCACAAACCCAAAAATCTATACAAGTGTGTGTGTCAGAAGCTGAGGAGTAGTGCATATAGCCTGTCTCCTTGGGAGAACGGTATCTCCATATATCTAGTTAGTTATCCCTATCCACAATTCCCAGGAAAGCACGCGCCTTCACTGCTGGTCGGGAAGGGGGCCCTCTAGAGCAATCCCTATTTGTGTTTAAAATGCAATTAAAATCCCCCCCACCTAAATCTGTGGCAGCCCTCTCCATTGGGTGAGACGTGCATTAAGCGAATGTTAAAAATGAGGATCGTCGTGATTAGGACCGTACACACCCACCAGTAGTACAGCCAGATCATCCCTGTCACAGCGTGCCGGACCACATACCTAACCCCCCCCCCCCCCCCTCCCGGTCCAAGAACATCTCCTGGATCCGAATCTCTGATCCCTTATTCACCCAAATAAGAACACCAAGAGAGTGTGATGTAAATCTGCAGTACAACAGTGGTCCTGCATTTTACGCTGAGTTAGCACACCGCTCTCCGGTTTGAGGTGGGTTACTTGTAGTAATGCTATGTCTATTTTATGTCGTTTTAAATATGCCACCACCTTTTGAGTCTTTCTATTATCATTGAGGCCTCTCACGTTCCATGTAAGAAATCTAATCAAGTGATGGGCTGCTGGAGTTACCCTTGCCTCGTCCATGCCAGCAATTGCACATAGGGCAAGACCCGCCACCTGCAACACCCAGTCTTGCAGTGATCAGTACTTTTACAAAAAAACAATGTTGCACAACTCAAAGCAATAAGGAACCTACCCTACACAAGGGAAGTGGATGTTACGGACTCCATTGCTCCGTTTCGACTTTAACCACAAAGGTGTCATGTGGAAATTAGCAAGTGCCCAATGAGCCTGTTGCAAAGAGAAGCAAATATGAACAATGCAGGAAAAAACCCTTTGGTAGTGACTCGACAAAGTGCTCCCGGTGCGACAACGGAGGGAGGAAAAACCAAAATGTAAGCGATTGCCCAGCTTGTAGTGTAACATAAATAAGCAATGTTCTGAGCATACCAAAACAGTAGTATCAGCAAGTTGCAAAAAGTTCCTGGGGGTTAAAGACATTATCTCTGCCCCTTCATTCGTACATTCTTCAGCCCCGGTATCTCAGAACCCCCACATGAGGGATACAACCATAGAGAATAGACACAGGAGCTGGACATAAAACCCCATCCCAGTGGAATAGATTGTTACCAGTGTGGAGGGCATGAACAGTTCACTGTTCCTCTGGGTCGGGCTGGTAGTCTCCACCCTCAGGATCTGTCCGTAGAGAATTCTTTCTATTGCTGGCACTTTCCTTCTAATTGAGGAACTGGAGCAGAGACTTAGGATCAGTGAATTAGTGAGCCTTTCCCTTGAGTTCGCCCGCAGCCTGGCGGTGTATAGCATGTCGTAGTCGAGCTGCAGTTCTCTTAGTTTCCGTTTAGCACGGATGAACTGACGTCGAGCTTCCTGTACCTGTTGAGTAAAATCAGCAAAAATGGGTAGATCAGATCCCTCATGACGCAGCGAACCGAGCTCTCGAACTTTGCGCAAGGCCGCATCTCTATCCCTATAGTTTAATAGTCTCACAATTATAGGTCGAGGGCTGGTTCTTGGGGCTGGACATGGAGATAAGGAGCAAGGGGTGCGCCCCGCAACGTACATATCTGAAAAAGTATCTCTGCCCTGCGGTTCTACAAGAAGGCATTCCACATACCACTCCATATTGTCTATATTGGAGGTCTCAGCCATACCCATGATTCAGAGATTATTCCTTCTGGAGTGGGCATTTAAATCTTCTGCCTTAGCCTGTAGTGTAACAATGAGTTTATCTTGCTTCTTGTGTGACACTATGTTGCGTTTAGGCCATCCTCTGCATCAGAGACCCTTCTCTCCACTTTATCCAGTCTCACTGCATGTTTGTCTACTCGTTCAGACATTCTGTCCATGTGGAAGGAAAGAGCATTGATCTTCCCGTCTATCTTGGTGAAACACTACTGCATAGCCATTAGTATTTGCTTTAAGTTTGTGTCAGCAATGGTGTCCGTGTGATCCGGGGCAGTACTCGAACCAGTAGCCTCCAAGTCACGGGATCTAGACGACTTCCGTAGGTCAAAATGACATTTAGATTGGGCTTTATCCGCCTTTCCCATGAAATGAAATGAAATGAAACGAAAATGAAATGAAAAACAACTTATAATGCGCAACTAAAACCCGAAGGCATCAAGGCGCCTAACAAACCAAATTCCTCAAAAAGGCAGAGGGGTAGGCTTTGGCAAAAAGACGAGTCTTCAGAGCCTTTCTAAAGGCGTGTAGAGTGGGCAGAGACTTAATTTCATCCGGTAGAGTGTTCCACCATTTCGGCGCTAGGGTCGAAAAAGCTCTGCCCCCCCCCCCCCACTTAGCTCTCCTAATGCGGGGCGTACGTAGCAGAGACTTCTTGGCAGAGCGTAAATTTCTGGAAGGGCTATAAGGGACCAAAAGGTCAGCGATTCCTCCTGACCTATTTGTTGCCAAGGCTCCATATGTCAGGCAGAGAATTTTGAAAAGGATCCTGTCCTCCATCGGAAGCCAATGAAGGAGTTTCCTGGCAGCAGTGGCTGAGGAACGTCTGGGCAGGTCTAAAACAAACCTCGCTGCTGCGTTCGGGACCATTTGTAAGCGCTGCAGCAGGCCCTTATTGATCCCTGCATACAGCGCAAAACAATAGTCCAGTCTCGACCCTATAAGAGCTACCACTACCTGTTTTCTCGCTTGCGGAGACAGGTAGTGTTTGATCTTCCTTAGAATATGGATCACCCCCCAGCAGGTAGCAATTGTTCTATTTACCTGCTGCTGCATACTAAGCAGAGGGTCAATGAGGACACCCAGATTCTTAGCTAGGCCTGTGGGTGCTGGACAGGCTCCCAACAGGGTGGGCCACCATTCCGCCGACCATATCTCCTCCTTCCCTCCGAACACCAGAATCTCCGTCTTCTCGCCGTTAAGCCTCAATGAGTTGTTAATCATCCATTGGGCAACTGCCTCCATACAAGATCTAAAATTGGAGGCAGTCAAGGTAACAGACTGTGCGAGAGACACCAGAATCTGGGTGTCGTCGGCGTGGGAGACTACCTCCATCCCAAAAGATCTAATAAGCCTGGCTAGTGGGGTTTCATAGAAGTTGAAAAGGGTCGGACTTAATGCCGACCCCTGAGGAACTCCACAGTGCACAGGAAGGGATGGAGATAGAAACTCTCCCAGATTGACTCTCTGTTCTCTCCGATCAAGGAAGGAGGTCAGCAAGCCAAGTGCAGCCCCCTCCACCCCTATCTCCCTCAGTCGAGATGTTAATACCGAGGGAGAGAGGGTGTCAAATGCAGAAGTAAGATCCAGGAGGACTATGTGCTCCACCAATCTAGGCTCCTTTAGAACACTGCCCACACCATGCGCCAAGGGTGAGGAAGATGACACCGAGAGCGGTAAGCAGCAGTACACTGTCGATTTTCAATCACCAAGTGACTCACACAAGAAGGAGCATGGCAAGATTCAGAAAACAGATGCCACCATTAACTGCACTCGCTTGTATGGTTTCAAAGTTGGGAGGACGCAGGAAAGCCAGCCAGCAGTGTCCCTTTCCTGCCAAGCTCCGCAGCACGGCCCCTGATGCAGTCACCCCGACTCTGCCTCTGACTTGCAGCCACCTGGCACACCTCCAGGTAAGGTGCAGAGGCTAGAATGGAAAGCCTCCCTGGGTGCCTACAGACCCAGCCAGTGCTCCCTCTCGCCGTAGGCCCCGCCCGCCGCAGCACCCGCGGTTGGTCCAAACTCCCACTACGTCGTTCCACAGCGCAATCCTCCAGCCACCAGCACCACGCTTCACATATTCACTGTAGGAGATTCCAATGGAGCGGTAGGATCCAGGGACTCAGTTGCAGCTGGACAATTTCAGGTCTGCTACGCCGTTCAAGTAGGGGTGTCTGGCGACGTCGATCACGCCACTCTGAGGATTTTGTCACAGTACTGGTTAGGCAGCGGCCAGCTCCAATGTGTCTCTCTTTGATCAAGGTGGGAGCAGTGCAGTGGTGCTTGGTTCCCCGCATGCAAGAGGTGACAGTTGGAGGCACCTGCGGTGTTATAAGAGCAACCACATTTGTATAAGAGCAACCTTGGCATCAGGATCGCGGAAGATAATTTGTAGCCGATGGAGCGCTCTCAACTTGCAACCATCTTGGAACCAGGCCAGCTTTGCCCCCCCTGGCAACAGAGTTAGCAGTGAATACAGCCTCATGATCCTGAAAGTCGTTTGGTGTACCACGAATATGGTGGTTGTAGAGGCAGGAAAAACACTCTCAGGTTGGTCCTATCCTCGCCTTTGCCACTGTCTTAAAATTGACTGCCACATACACTGGAGGAGGGAAGGAGCTTCTATACCAAGGTTAGAACCAAGGTTAGAACGAGACATGATCTCATGGCTCATCCTCATGACCTAAATACTGCTTACAGATAGCAGCATGCACATCTTGATGCTCGAAAACTCAAAGTTTGCGTGCAGAATGGAACCGTGCCTGACCTCAAGGCACGTAGAATAAATTTGTAGCCATATGTGGCGTGAATACGCTAGATTTCCAATCGCACAGTCAAAAGCAAAAGTTACGAAACTTCTTTGACTTTATTTCAATTTTATTCAATATTCTTCTTCATTCAACAAATATTACTTTTCTGTTCACGATAAGGCAGGTTAAAGTCCCAATTTTTTCAAATGATACAATTATGCCCATCCGGGCCTTTTGCTGCATCATGTGGGTACATATACTTCATGATCAGCAACTAAAGTTTACATCATATCCCAATGCATTTCGGGCCTTTTTATTGCCCTTCGTCAGGGGTAGCTGTCAAATTGAAATAAAGAACCGTTGTTAATTAAACATGTTTAGGCCTGTGATGTTTTACAAAAATGCATATTTAAAATCGAACGTGCATAAATCCATTGACTAATATAAAAATACCTACAATTTTTGAAACTCCTTATTTTTACAACCCCTTAATAGTGCAACTAAACTACACAACATTTCTTCACCCCAAAACATTGCTAGTATTCCAACTCTGTGAAGAATTCACTTGACGCGGTGACCGCCCCCACTCCATCCTCGATCTAATACCTGCCAAACGAAACCGCGTTACAAAACGAATTCTCAACCACCGAACGTGCTGCCAAGTTTCCCACATGTCGTCCATCGCGACTTAATTCCTTTAGTATATTTCTTGTACCCTGATCGTTGCTACAGCCCGATATGCTATAAAGAGCCTCATAGTTGCTTTTGCTGCAACGTTATTTCTACCGGTACAACCGACACCTTTCAACTCAACCATATTGCCGGGTGAGTGCTCAAACAACCAGCTCCTCCGCACATTTGCTATTTAAGCTCTTCCCCCAGAATGGCTTCCACAAGACACCTGATCTTCATTACCTTAACCTACTTACATGGCGAACTACATCTCCCACCAGTACCTGCGTGTCACTTCTAACCCCTGCCTCGTACTCTAAGATTGCGCTGTCCACCCCACGTGACATACTTCCAAAACCTGCTCAATTACATATTCAATTTGATTACTCCCGAATTACGTGAACCCATGCTTCAAGTCCTTAAGCCCCTTTGATTTCTCATTAAACAGTGAAAATTCACGCTACATATGGCTACGAATTTCATCCTCATGACCTGTCTCTCTATTTTAAAGCTGGCACACTGTGACATTTGTACTATACAAGACTTATACATTAAAAACATGATCAGGGGATCGTGGCATGGTTTGGTTGGTACCCAAGTGGGAAGCACAGTCACCACTGCCTGTTTACTTACAGCAGCCCTGCGGGAGATGTGTGCGATCCAGTTATTTAGGTTCCATGCTGACACCGCTAAATATCTACTGTACTTCCCACTTGGTATCAACCAAACCATGTCCATGTGACAACAAGTTAGGTCCAATTATGTTACATTTCTTACTGTTCTGTGAATGTTATGAATTTAATGCAATGTTATTCCTAATTCCGCTTTTTAAACGGAAATATAGTGATATAAGGGAGTGTAGAGCTATGATTTAACGTGTCTTCCAACTGTCCGACTATGAAATATGGCTACAGGTTGGTTAATTTTTAAAACATGCAGTTAGGGCATGTTTCACCTTATCACTTTGATAAATGATGTCGAATTATGCATATGTTGCCACTCAATTACCTGGAAAATGAAACATGTCGATCCTGCTATATAGGATATAGTGCTATGGTGATATACTACGAAGGCACATGGCACTTTACTTTATGTACCTGATATAACCTGATGTTATTTATAAATTCAACTTGTTGATAATATTTAAATTGCGCTTTTCAAATGAATGAAATATCAACTGTGACTTGCATGTTACTTTTATGGATGGAAAACCTTTAGCATAAAGTGATTGCCTTGAATTGAAATGATATACATCAAACAAAAAATTAACATGTTGGGCTTGATTCACAAAATATATTTTGTAGTACATGAAGGAGTACCACTATAGTACTACTCACTTACTACTTACTCTCTACCTCTCCCATCTTTCCTACAGGAAGAGCTCCACAGATGTAGGTTCTCTACTTAGTAGTCAATGTGGCAGGGACTGGGGGATTGGTAGGAAATGGGGGTTTATCTACTACAAAATGGGAGGGATTTAAGGAATCCAAAGAGAGATGTAGGTGGGAACACACCTATCCACATAAGAGTAAGCCAATTGGTATTCACAAACTACACTTCTAAAGATACTGCAGCACCAAGGATCACAAAACAGTAGCAACTACTCCAGCCTAGAACTGGTGTAAACGAAGCATTACACATGGCCGCGCACAGGTGCAGACTCCAATTAAAAATAATAGTCATAGCAAATAATGTTAAATAAATAAATATAATGTTAAATAAAATGTATTTGACTTCTAAAAAATATACTTGTGAGGGGGCGTGGCCAAGATGGCGACGGAGTAGGACGCTCTCTCGAGTCCCTCCGGCGCCAAGCCCGTGTTTAGCGTTGTTATAGCACTGTAGGCGGCCTGCTTTTCTCCTGAATCGGACCCGCTGCGCTCCTGGAGTCGTGGGGTCCGGTCCGGAGTCTCGGATGTGGCCGCGGAGACCCGAGAGTGGAATTGGCTGCGGCAGCGATCTGCGGCCTTGAAGCAACCTTGCAATCCCCAGCCTGCCGTGAGGGGAGACGCCGGACTTCCGGTCCGCGGCTGAACGGGGCAGGCCTTGCCGGAGACGGGACGAGGAGCAGGGGATCGGCCCTCGCGGAGCAACGCAGCGCCTCTGCACCACGTTGGAGGCGGCGGCCGGCGGGGGGTGCTGAGGATCGGATCGGCGGGACCTGGTGAGTACGGCAGGCTTGCTGCTTCCCCTCCCCCCCGGCCCGGTTTCGGCGACCTGGCGGAGCGGCCCGACCACGATCTTCACGCCTGCTTCTGTCCTTGAGGAGCACCCAGGCGTGGGGCGGTGAATGCCGGAGGGCCTCGCTGAACTGGAGGAGCCCTGAAGGAGGTCCCCGGACCCCTGGCGGCCCGGGATTCGTGGCGCATTAGGAGTGCTTGACGCCTACGACCTGCCGCAGCCGCGCAAGAGGGGTGCACCAGAGTTCGGCCTCGACTGGGAGTGGTGGCATTTGCGGTCTGCAGGCCTGTGATCCCCGGCCTCACGCTGCACCTGGGCCTAGTCTTATTGCGCTGCAGAGGGGGACACCAAAGACGCCTGGAACAGGCACTGGGCCCACCCGGAGAGAGGGCCGCTGCAGGGGATTCGATAGCGCACCTTGGGTGACGCACCAGCACTGGGCGTCAGGGAGAGGAGGCGGACAGTTGAAGTACTGGAGTCGCCCACTGAAGCGAGGGGCACGCTGCGCCCCACGAGAAGTGCCGCAATGTCGAACGCATCCCGCAACAAAGGGAAGGCGGGGAAGTAGGGACCACGCCCAGTGCCAGGACCCCTGGCCCACGAAGACCCCGACCGACCCGCCTGACGTACACCGCCGCCACCCTCTTCGCACTCAACACCGGCCGACTCCCAGGATGCCACCAAGCCACACCACGACGCACCCACGGACCCTTCAGCTGCCACGCCTGCAAGTTCACCTGCATCCGGACCTGCCTTGCACCAGCACCCGCCAAGTCGAAAACCAGCAGCACCCACCTCAAGTGCATCCTGCTCAACACCAGCTCCGTCCACAGACACGCCATCGAACTCTGGAACCTCCTAGACGCCACAGCCCCTGACGTTGCCTTCCTCACGGAGACCTGGATGAACGCCTCCTCAGCTCCCGACATCGCCATCCCAGAGGGCTACAAGATCACCCGGAGGGATCGCACCGCCAACCAGATGGGAGGAGGCATCGCCATCGTCCACAGGAACACCATCCGTCTCACGACCAGCACCGACAACACCCTGACCACCGCCGAACACCTGCATTTCCAGATCCACACCGATCCGAACACCACCCTCAGAGGCACCCTGATCTACCGACCCCCGGGACCACGCACACAATTCAGCGAGGACATCGCCGACTTCGTCAGCCCGCATGCCCTCCCCTCCGCTGACTACATCCTCTTGGGGGACCTCAACTTCCACCTGGAGAACAACAACGACCGCAACACCAGCACCCTGCTCGACAACCTCGCCAATCTTGGACTCAAGCAGCTGGTGTCCACCCCCACCCACATCGCCGGACACACACTCGACGCAGTCTTCTCATCCAGCACAGACATCGACTTCAGCCACGCCACAGAGCTTCAATGGACGGACCACAGCTGCGTCCACTTCACCTTCAAAAGAACGACGACCCACCACCACCAACAACAGGCTGCCCGCAGAAGCTGGAACAAGATCACAGCAGACCAGCTCGCCACCTCCTTGAGCCAGCACCCTCCTGCCAGCTCAGCGAACCCCAACCAGGCCGCCGACAACCTCACGAAGTGGATCAGCAACTGCGCGGACGAGCTCGCCCCGCTGAGGACCCCGCCCAGCAGACCCGGCAGCAAGAAAGCCCCATGGTTCACCGACGAACTCAAGAGCTCCAAGAAGAACTGCCGAGCCCTCGAGAAAGTCTGGAGAAGGGAACCTACACCGGACAACAGGACCACCTTCAAGCTGGCCACCCGGAAGCACCACCAGCTGATCCGCGCCGCCAAGAAAACTGCATTCAAGGACCGGCTGGACAACAACGCACACACCTGCAAGGAACTCTTCAACATCGTGAAAGAGCTATCCAACCCCAGCGCAGGAAACAACGTCATCACCCCATCGCAAGACCTCTGCAACTCCCTCGCCTCATACTTCCACAACAAGATCGCGGACATACACAACAGCTTCAACAACCAACCAACGCACACCACGACCGAACAACCACCCCCCACCACCACCCTCCACGCCTGGACCCCGATCAGCACCGAAGACACCATCTGCACGATGAACTCCATCCACTCCGGATCGCCGACCGACCCCTGCCCTCACCACGTCTTCAACAAGGCCGACGCTGTCATCGCACCCCACCTACGAGACATCATCAACACATCCTTCGACACCGCCACCTTCCCTGAGAGCTGGAAGCACGCCGAACTCAGCGCTCTACTCAAGAAACCCACAGCGGACCCCACCAAACTCAAGAATTACCGCCCCATCTCGCTCCTCCCGTTTCCAGCCAAAGTCATCGAAAAGACCGTCAACAAGCAGATGGCCGCCTTCCTCGAGACGAATGGATCCCTCGACCCCTCACAGTCTGGCTTCCGAGCCAACCACAGCACCGAGACCGCCCTCATCGCCGCCACCGATGACATCCGAGCCCTGATGGACAACGGAGAAACAGCGGCCCTCATCCTCCTAGACCTCTCCGCGGCATTCGACACTGTCTGCCACCGCACCCAAGAACAGCGCCTCAGCAACATCGGAATCCAGGACAAGGCGCTGGAATGGATCATCTCCTTCCTCGACGGAAGAACACAGAGAGTCCGCCTACCACCGTACAAGTCAGAGGCCACCGAAGTCATCTGCGGCGTCCCTCAAGGATCCTCGCTGAGCCCTACTCTCTTCAACGTCTACATGAGCCCCCTCGCGGCCATCGCACGCCAACACAACCTCAGCATAATCTCCTACGCCGACGACACCCAGCTGATCCTCTCCCTGACCAACGACCCCGCCGTCGCCAGAGCCAACCTGCACGAAGGGATGAAAGAGGTAGCCGAGTGGATGACGACCAGCCGCCTGAAACTGAACTCAGACAAGACGGAGGTCCTCATCCTGGGCTCTTCACCCTTCGCCTGGGACGACTCCTGGTGGCCTCCCGCCCTGGGCACCGCACCCAAACCGACAGACCATGCACGCAACCTGGGCTTCATCCTGGACTCCTCCCTCTCCATGACCAGGCAAGTCAACAACGTCTCCTCGGCGTGCTTCAACATCCTACGTATGCTACGGAAGATCTTCTGGTGGATCCCCACCGAGACCAGGAAGACCGTCACCCAGGCCATCGTTACCAGTCGACTGGACTACGGCAACGCCCTCTACGCCGGTACCACCGCCAAGCTCCAGAAGAGACTCCAGCGGATCCAGAACACCTCAGCCAGACTCATCCTCGACATCCCACGAACCAGCCACATCTCCGGACATCTGAGAGACCTACACTGGCTCCCCGTCAACAAAAGAATCACCTTCCGCCTCCTCACCCACGCACACAAAGCCCTACACGACCAAGGCCCGAGCTACCTCAACAGCCGAATCAACTTCTACGCTCCCAAACGCCACCTCCGATCAGCCAACCACGCCCTCGCCACCGTCCCCCGCATCCGAAGAGCGACTACAGGAGGAAGGTCCTTCTCCTACCTGGCCGCCAAGACCTGGAACTCCCTCCCGACCGACCTGCGCCTGACCCAAGACCACCTCTCCTTCAGGAAGAAGCTGAAGACCTGGCTGTTCGAGCAGTAGCGGCACCCCCCCCCACCCCCAGCGCCTTGAGACCCTACGGGTATGTAGTGCGCTCTATAAATGTCTTTGATTGATTGATTGATTGAGGGCGCAGCGAAGTCTACCTTGCACCTGGCGTCCCCCGGGACCAGCGCATCGCTTAAGAAGTCAGATGATGAGGACCCAGCGACTAAGGGCTTCATGGCGGAGCTCTTTACCTCCATCAAGAACGACATTTCGGAACTGCGCGCCCAACTGGCGTCGGACCTCCGAGAGGTGCGAAGGGATGTGGACAGTATCGGGGAGCGGGTGGCTACCCTGGAGGACCACGATCTAAGTGTGGCAAATGATGTGCACCAGTAACAGCAAGACATCATCCGACTGACGGAGCAAAACCTGGACCTCCAATCCCATACGGAAGACCTGGAGAACCGTTCCCGCAGGAACAACATCCGCATTTGAGCAGTACCGTGGGACGGAGAGGCGGGGGACCTCCGGGGCTATGTCCAGGCCCTCCTCTTGCAGGTGCTGGGCGACGACGACGATCAGGAAATCAGGATGGACAGGGTGCATAGAGTTGGACTGCCGAGGAGAGGGGGGCCACCGCCGGACATATTAGTTTGTGTTCATGACTTTCAACTGAAAGAACGCATTCTGCGGAAGGCTCGAACCATCACTTCACTGCAATTTAGGCCGCAGCTCTACCAAGATCTGGCGGCTACGACCCTCCAGAAGAGGCGGGAGTTCCGCCCAGTGACTGCTTTCCTCCGGGAGCGTGGCATTTCCTACTCCTGGGGCCACCCATTCCGCATCATCTTTCGGAGGGAGAACAGATTGGCGCAGATCCGATCCCTCCAGGTGGCGAAGGATCTCCTAGGATTGGACGATGTGTCTCCATCGCAGGACGCAGGTGGCTCTCCGTCCCGGAGGCGCAGGCGCTCCTCATCATGGCAAAGGGTGGGCCAGGATTTGGATACCAGACGGCCTGACCGCTCGACTAGCCTGCAGGCCAGAGGGGGGCTGCTGTAGCCTCGGTGGCTTCGGCGACATTGGCGTCCTCCCAGCAAAGCTCAGGAGCTGCTTAATCTTTTAACCGCCAGCTGGCAGGTGCCGGAGGGGCGCATGACTTCGGGTACCGTGGGTTTGAATGTACTTTTGGAGAAGACACCCCGGTCCGTGGTCCTTGGGGGCACCCGCTGTGGTCCCCCAGCCCCATCCCAGGAGGATTCTTCCGTTCTACCTTCTACTGGGAGTGTTAAGTACATTTGGTTGTAGTGCCTTGAGTTATTTCCTATTGTCCTTTTGTTTGAGGAGGGGTTAGGGGGTGGGGGGCCCTGGGGGAAGGTTGCATGGGGGTTCGGTGGTGGCGACGAGGGTGTTCTGTGGAATGTGTGGCTGGGATGTGTGAGGACGGTTGTGGCGTGCGTGGGGCGGGAGGGGTTGTTGCCAAAGTTATTGAAGGCTTATTGTCAGGTTGGTGGTGTCCGGGGGGGAGTTTTGGGTCGCCCTTCAGCATTGCCTTTGACTGATGGGTTCTCGAATGCGGGAGAGGAGATTCATGAGGTGGCTGTAGAGAGTTCTGGTCTGTCACTCCATTATGCCTGTTAGTATAGGGACTTGGAACGTTAAGGGCCTGAATTCACCGCAGAAGCGACAGAAAGTATGGAAATATGTGACTGATCACCAGTTGGATGTTGTGGGGCTCCAAGAGACTCATTTAGCGTGCAAGTACGAGCTGTGCCTTCGGCATAGGGCGTATCCCCTTATATACAGGTCGTCTGCATCTATGAAACATAGAGGGGTGGCTCTCATCTTCCGCGCTGCGCTGCACTTCCAACCTGTAGAGGTGCGCAATGATAAGGATGGCCGCTGGCTGATGGTGAAGGGGCTTGTTCAAGGGAGGCTGTGTACCTTTGTAGTAGTGTATCTCCCCAATGCTGGTCAAAATAAGTTTCTACAAAGCCTGCTGCAGAGAGTGGGTGACTTTGCTGAAGGGCACGTGTTCCTTTTGGGGGACTTTAACTTGGTGTGGGATAAGACAGTGGATAGCTCTGGGGCCCATAGGGCTGACACGGGGGTACTTTCTGCCTCATCACAGCAGTTGGTAGGGGAGCTGGGGTTGGTTGATGGTTGGCGTTTTTTCCATCCTACCTCCCGGGATTACACATTTTTCTCTCATGTACATCACTCCTACTCCCGATTGGATCACATTTTCCTCAGCCAGGCTCTTAGAGGGGATGTCCTTGACTCCACCATTCTTCCGCTTTCAGTCTCTGACCACAGTTTGCTGGTGCTTAGCCTCCGTTGGTCGTCGACCGGCGACGGGCAGCGGAAATGGTACTTCCCAGCCTCGGTGGTCAGGGATGATACCTCTAATAAGGCGTTGCGGGAAGCCATTAGGGAGTTTTTTTAGCTTAATCCCGCGCCCGACACCTCGGTTTCCAACACTTGGGACGCCTTTAAAGCGTCCGTCAGGGGCACGTGCCTGGGCCTCAATGCTCATCTCAATAGGTTGCGGCGAAAGGACCGGGAGGACCTGGAGGCTGAGTTGGCAAACCTCGAACAGGCTCACAAGCACAATCCCTCGAGAGTGACCCTCCGACCCTTGACAGCGGTCCGAGGGAAATTGAGAGCCCACTACAATAACAGGGCCGAATTTACACTATTGAGGTTGGGAAGACAATCTTACTCTTGTGGGAACAAGGTAGGCAGGCACCTGGCACGTCAACTGCGTGACAGGAGGGAACGTGAATATATCGGAGGGATTCGAGATGCGGCGGGTGTGTTGCAACATCGGGATGAAGCGAAAGCGGCCATTTTTGGCCGCTTCTATGCGGACCTCTACGCGGGGGACAGGCTCGATACAGGAGCCCAGAGGGAGTATTTGCGGCGCCTGCCCCTCCCCCAGATATCTAAAGAGTGGAACGAGTTGTTGGAGGCCCCGATTACCAGGGAGGAGGTGCTTGAGGCCATCAAGAATCTAAAACTACACAAGGCACCTGGGCCGGATGGCTATACCGCTGTTTTTTACAAATCATACGCCACCGAACTCTGTGATTTTTTAGTATCCCTTTTTAATGACATGGCCGTGTCCGGCTCTTCAACCGGCTCCCTGGCGGAGGCGGTGATAACGGTTTTGCCGAAGCCAGGGAAGGACCCCGCCCAGTGTGCTTCATTCCGCCCCATAGCGCTACTCAACATAGATGCTAAACTATACTCGGCGATCCTGGCGCATAGTTTGCAAGACTTGATGCCGGCGATCATACATCCTGACCAATCCGGATTTATCAAGGGGCGCCAGACTCACGATAATACGCGTAGGGTGGTTCACTTAATTGAAAAAGCAGACAAGTTCCGCATACCGGCTGTCCTTGTGGGTCTGAACGCCGAAAAGGCTTTCGATCGTGTGGATTGGAGCTTCCAGTTCAATACGATGGCGGCCTTCGGTTTTTCGGAGAAGTTTATCACCATGGTGAGGGCCAATTTTTGCAGCCCCAGGTCTCGTGTAGCGGTAAATGGCCATATGTCGGCGTTCTTTCCGCACTCCAGAGGCACTAGGCAGGGATACCCCCTCTCCCCCCTCCTGTTCGCGCTGAGCATTGAGCCCTTGGCGATGGCGGTGCGAGAACATGAGGGGGTCCAGGGCCTTCCGTTCACGGGAGAGCAACATAAAATCACGCTCTTCGCGGACGATATTCTATTCTCTGTAGCGGACCCGGAACACCCGCTGCCTTGTATCAGGGAGATCTTGCTGCGATATGAAGAGGTGGCCGGCTTCAAGGTCAACTATAGCAAGTCGTATATCCTGAATCTTACTCTTTCGCAGGCAGAGGTGGAACACGTGCGGCCCTTGACGCCTTTAGCCTGGGCCGCTGGTTCGATTGTCTATCTGGGGGTCCACCTGACTCCGACAGTGGGCAAACTGTTCTCGGCCAACTTCCCGCCCTTGTTAGCGAGGACCCGAGCTGAATTGGATAGGTGGAAACCTACATTTTTGTCATGGCTGGGCAGAATCCATGCTATAAAGATGGTTCTCCTTCCTAAATACCTGTACTTATTTCAAGCCCTGCCCATTCCTCTAGACAGCGATTGTTTTCGGCGTCTCAAGACTCAGATATTGCGATTTGTATGGCAAGGGGGTCGGGCGCGTTTTTCCTTTGCGGTCTTGCGTCGGCCGAAGTCCGAGGGCGGAGTAGGACTTCCTGACTTGCAGCTCTATTATAAAGCGGCGCAACTGAGGGTGCTGTGGAGTGGTCGCAGCAAACATCAGAAAAACATTGGCTGCACATGGACCGGAGCGTGGCTGGCAGATCGGTCTGGGACTTGGCTTGGAAGCCAAAGAAGGACCGCCCTCTGAACGCTTATATCAGTACCCCTACGGGTACCACGCTGAATGTCTGGGACACCTTGGCCACGGATGAACGTTGGACTACGTCCCCCTCGCCGTTCACGCCCTTGCACTTCAACCCGGCCTTCCAGCCGGCGCTTCAAGAGGGGGCCTTTGATGCCTGGAGGGAGGGAGGCTGCAGGGCCTTGACCCATCTGTTTCATGGACAGGATCCCCTCACCTTTGCTAACTGTGTGAGGGACTACGGGGTCCCCCAGTCCGACCGATATCGTCATGTACAGCTGCTTCATTGGGCCACGTCGCCTGGGATACTGGAGGCAGCTACGAGACCTCCGTCGCCATTCATGGCCTTCATACTGCGGACATCTGCCATGAAGGGAGTCATCTCCTTTCTATACCAGCTCTTGCTTAAATCGGCGGTGACGCCTAGGCCTCGCTACATGGAGCAATGGGAGGAGATGTTAGGGAGAGATATCTCCGATACTGAGTGGTCGGCGCTATGGCGGGACCTGACAGCGTTTAACCATTCGCTGCATTTGAGGGAAGCCCATCTCAAGACGCTTATGCAATGGTATCTATGCCCAACCAGGCTCAACCGCATCTACCCGGCCACCTCCGACAAATGTTGGAGGGGATGTGGGTTCCTCGGGGACTTCCGCCACATCTGGTGGGACTGCCCAGTGATCCGGCCTTACTGGGAGGAAATTCTCTCGCACATCAGGGACATCCTTCATTATCCCATAGAGGACTCTATGGCTTCTGTCTTGTTGGGCCTGCGTGAACCCGGCCTTGAGCATCAGACCCGGGCAGACAAAAAGATTTTGTGGCTTTGTCTAGGAGCTGCCAAGCTTACGTTGGCCGCTGCTTGGGAACAGAAAGAGGCACCGTCAATCTCTCTGTGGCACGCACGACTTTGGAAGCTTCTAAGCTTGGAAAGAATGGCGGACATCTTCCTCAGTAATTTCAAGAACTTTCAGTTCCAGTGGGGTCCCTTGGTTGCCTTCCTTTCTAAGGGGTTACCATCAGCTGTATGCCCTGCATCCTTACGGTCACTACACCTTTTTCAAGTGTAGTCTGGATGATAGAACGTGTGTTGGTATGTATGGAGTCGCCACCATGGGGGGGGGGGGGAGTTTTACTTTCCTGGTTCTTGGTTTATTGAGGTGCATGTAGCTGGGTCCATAGCCTGTTCGACTTGGATATGAAGGATCATGGGCCTGACAGTTCTTATATTTAGCTTCTATATCGTACAATGTCCGTAGATAGGCTCACCGAACTGTTACTTTACGGATGTATGACTTTGATTACGTGATTTCGGTCTCGATATGCCTCTGTTACTATGAGATATCAATGCTTCCTGACTCCTGATTGTGCCCCCTGCGTGGGGAAATGTGCGGCACCTCAGTGGCCTTTTTCGTGTTTTCTTGTTCTACTCGAAATAAAAATTTTACAAAAAAAAAGAATATATACTTGTACATATCTTTATACATATACGTGCTACTCTCCGAAAAAGTGCTTTGATGCCTCGTAAGCGCTATATAAATGCAATCATAAAACAATAAAATAAAATATAGATATAGGTATCTATTTATATATAGATACAGATATATATCTATATATCTATATCTATACACATATATATATGTATAGATATATATCTATGTTAAAAGAATGGGCAGCAAACAATTTGGAAGCTAGCATGGACATGGTGTGTATACTTTTATCAAGTATGCGGAGATAGATCGTAATGAAATCCTTAAAGAAATAGAAAAAATTTACCAAGAACTGGATATACCTGAAAATAAAGAATTCATCAAAAAACAAAGAGAGGAGATTAATGGTCGTTTGGCAAAACATGAAGAGACAATAAGAACAAGAAAACAATTTAAATTTGCAAGGGACAAACAAGACTATGAGGCGGGAAAAATCTTTATGTTTGCCCGAAAGGTTGATATTGCAAAAAGTCAGGCGTTAATTTCCAAAATTTCTGCTACACCCAAACAAAATATACCCAATGAAGTAATGTCAGATGTTGAAAGTAGTTCAGCAGCTAGCAGCACTGAGTCTGAAGATGGAGGATTGAATATGGAAAACAATCAAACTCTTACAAGATATACCCCATCAGAAGAACTGGGTTTTTTAGTCGAGGATCGTCGGCAAACACTCAGACCTCGACTGAAACAACAGCCGAAATCAAACGCCGTAGAGCAACCGACCGCAGGAGACAAAGAAGGAAAAGCAAAAGGGCGAGGATTCGCCAAGAGAGGCAGGGGAAAGAAATGGCAAAAAATACAACAAAAGCAAGCATTCCTGATAACACGGTGGTCAATTTATCTGATGCAGTATTAACTAAAGCAGAAGCCCAATTGCTATCTTTGGGGCTCTCTTACTGCCTGAAAAACTCCTTCAATTATGTGCAATCCCGAATTGATGTCTTCAAATTTACTCGAAAATGAAAGTTAATAAAACATTTCAAATTAAATGAAGTACAGAAGCAAGCAACTAAAATATCGGACCAGATGCGTCCAACGAACTCATTCCAAGCGGCTGATGCAAGTGTTTTAAAAACAGTCAACGCGTTAGCCAGAGACAATGATGAGAATGTACTATCTACGCAAGAAGAATTATTATTGATGGTATAAAAGGTAATCTCTCTTGCACTAGCCATTTCAAACCCCCATCTAACTTTATGCCACTAATGCCCAAAGACGCGATAGATACTTTCAATGACATGGTTATTGAATATCTGAAAAAATTGCAACACACTACTTCCCGCAAAGAGATTCAAGTATATGGAAAAACAGTATGCCAAATTAATGCAGAGATTAAAGAAGTGACTCTAATCTGATCATAAATAAAGCGGATAAGGGGGTAACATTATCATCTGGCTTCGCACTTTATATCTTGAATAAGCAAAGCGGCACGTTGGAGACAACACATGTTATAAGAAGAGTTCTTATTCTGATATTCGTTGCTTCAAAGAAATGGTTAATAAAGAGTTAAACCAATGGAAAAGAGAAGGTTTATTGAGCAAACAAGAACATAACTTTCTAAAAAATGAATTTCCAATGATACCAACTCTGTATTTCATTCCGAAAATACATAAGCAAGTCACACCTGTACCAGGAAGTCCTATTATATCGGCCCAATGAAGACTTTTGGAACCACTATCTAAATATGTGGACCATTTTCTTGACGATTTTGTGGAATATTTACCAACACCAGTCACTTCCTGTCTAATTTAAATGACGTAGAATGGAAAGACGATTACATTCTGATTGTTATGGACATTTGTACTCTGTACACCAGTATACATCATACAGATGGCCTCAAAGCTCTTAAATATTTTCTAGACAAACGCAATATTAATTATCGTGATCACAACTGCATACTTGTCAAAATGATGAAGATGTGTCCGGAAAAAAATGATTTCCTTTTCAATAAGGATGTCTACCAACAACTGAGAGGTGTGGCCATGGGGGCATGTTTGTCCCCAAGTTACGCATGCTTGCATGTCGGCTGGTGGGAGGAATATGTCCTCAGGGGCACCCAAGGGGTGTTGTATGATTCTCATGTGGTGGAGTACTAGAGATTTATAGACGATGTCTGTATGATTTGGAAGGGTACGCCGGAGTCCGCTTTGGAATTTGTTAAAACTATCAATAACAATGACTTAAATCTTACATTTACAGCTGACATGAGCAAGACATGTGTCCAATTTTTAGATGTAGAGGTATATATCAATAACAACATGCTACACACTAGATTAAATAGGAAGAAAACTGCAGGTAATGCCATTCTACATGCGAACAGTGCGCACCCTGGTCACCTAATTGAAAGCATACCATATGGTGAGTTTTTAAGGATGCAGAGAATTTGCAGCTCAGACAATGACTTAATAGATTGCCAAACTCAGGTCCACAATAGATTTCTAGCACGAGGATACTGTCCTACTCTATTGGAAGAATCCAGGTCTAGAGCCAATAGCCATACCAGAGAAGAATGTCTTACTAATACCATCAAATCTAGAAATAGAGTATTGGACAGCAGCAACACCGATCCCCATAACACTGCAGAGCAGATTAGATTGATCACAACTTTTAACAAAGAAGAGAAGAAAATAAGGCGGATAGTGAATAAACATTGGCCTATCCTTAAAAGAGATATCACGGAGGAGGAGCTTCGCGGGCAACCAAGATGGCCGCGTAAGCTCGGAGCTCCGCGGACCCTCCGATCCTCCGCAATTATCCTGTTCGAAATCCTGATCCACGTTGGTGGATTCCTCTTGGTGAACAGTCACTGACGCGGGAGCCGCTTTCCGCCTCTAAATCGGTGGTTCCTACGCTGAGCTACGTCGAGTGGACATCCGTGCCAGGGACGCGCCATTGTTTCCTGGATCTCCGTCACTCCGTCACTCCGCACGACTGGAATGCGGAGTAGCTGCTCAAGGTCCCAACTGGCGAAGTGCTTGTGACTGAAGTGCTATTTATCATCGGCCTGGCCTGCATTTCGACTTCGACCCTTCTTTCGGTACACTTGGCTCTGGCTTGGGCGGTGTGGTCCTTTGTTCTCATCAGACCCATCATGGCGGGCAGAGGGGACCCCGACAAGACGTCGAACAAGGGCGTCCGCAACAAGGCCCAGACACAACTGAACAGGATTGAGCGATATGTTCAGCCACGGACACCACCCAACGCTACGGCCTCCACTAAAGACCTTCCTCCGGCGGGCTCGCCCGGTGGGTCCGAGCCTACCCTTTGTGATGTTATGGGGGCCATCGCGGGCATCCGGTCCGAAATGCAAAAACAGCATGAGGTCTTAACTCACAAGGTGGACACTTTGGCTGTGGAACTCACTTTTATCAGGGCCGACCTGGGTAAGACGAACGACCGTGTGAAGTCGCTTGATCTCAAGACTTCTAGCCTAACCACTGATGTCTCGGACCTGCAGACAGAGGTCCGGAATTTGCGATTGACTACTGATCACTTCTCCAGGAGGTTGGAGGACTTTGAGGGACGTGCCAGGCGGCAAAATGTCCGTATCATTGGTGTTCCGGAAGGCTCGGAGGAGGCGACAGTGGACCTTTTTGTGGAGGAACTGGTGCAGACACATCTAGCGCCTCCTGGCCTGAGTAATTTCTTCTCAGTGGAGCGCGCCCACCGGGTTCCGGGCGGCCCGCCGAAGTCGGGCATGGCGCCTAGACCCATCATTGCACGGCTCCTCAACTTTCGGGACCGGGACGCGATCCTACAGGCGTCCAGAAGGCATGGCCCGCTTTAGTTCCAGAACTCTGAAGTACACTTTTATCTGGACTTCACTAGGGCGGTCCAGAGGCAGCGGCAGAGCTATGCGGGAGTGACACGGCGCGTGAGGGACATGGGCTTTAAATATTCGATGCTGTTCCCTGCCAAGCTTCGGATCGTACATAATGGTCATGCTCTGTTTTTTGACGTTCCGGAAAATGTGAGTGACTGGCTGGACACTCTGCCACAACGCCGGGATGACCACGGCGAACACGCTGGAGGCGCGACTGGTGGTTCCGATCAATGAGACTTGGCTCTACAGCACGGAATTTGGCGGTTGGTGGCCCTGCTATATGTGACTGTCGATACTGATGTTGCGTTGACTTTGCCAATTCTCCTGTCGTTTACATGGAGGGTGGCGGGAGGTGTTCGTGGAGATTCCTTACTCCTCTGGGGGCTTCTCGTAGACTAGTTTTATGGGGCGACAGGCACACTGCTGGTTGGGGGGGCTTTTTAGTCTGCTGCAGGGGTGCAGGGTGGGGGGTGGGGTTGGGCAAGTTTGTTCATTTGTTTGTTCTTTCTTTCCTTTCTTTCTTAGGCAATGGGTCGTATACACTGCTACGTTTCACTTGATGTTGAGGATTGTTGGGGTTGGGTGGGGTGGGTGGCATGATGATGGGGGGTAGGAAACTACGAGTACTCAGTTGGAATGTCAATGGGCTGGGTGACCGTATCAAGAGAGGGGTTGTGATTCAGCTGCTTAAACGCCACATGCCTGATGTTGTCCTTTTGCAGGAGACGCACTTGGTTGGGAACACGTGCAAGGCACTCAATCGTAAGGGATACAAAATGGTGGCCCACTCAGGGTTCTCTTCGGGATCTCGGGGGGCGGGTGTTCTTGTACCTACGTCCCTTCCACTTGCGATAGATGTCACCCTAATTGATGAGAGGGGGCGGTACGCCGCAGTGGCGGGGAGATGGGAAGGGCGTGCCCTGACGTTACTTTCGGTTTACGTCCCCCCGGGCCTGCAATCTAGTACTTTCCAAGACCTTGGTGGCGCCATTTTAACTTTGCCTGCTGGTTTGTTGGTTATGGGGGGTGACTTCAATTCAGTTTGTTCTGGCTCCTTGGACCGCCACCCGCCTAGGGACCTCCGGAATTCCCAATTGTGGTTGCCATCCTTCCTCGAGACCATGGGATTGGTGGATAGCTGGCGGCTTTTACACCCTGCCATTTTTCCTTCCATTCCGGTGCGCATGGTAGTCTTTCTCGTATAGACTATGTTCTCACCTTAGCAGCACATGCGCCTGCCGTGTCTGAGGCCCGATTTCTGGCGCGGGGCATTTCCGACCATTCCCCGTTATGGGTCTCATTTGATTTGGACATCGTCCTGTCGGACCGGCCGGTGGCGGTTAACCCGTGGTATTTCCGCAATCCCCAAACTCGCGCTCTCCTAGCCAAGGCTATCGACCTTTATTTTTCTGAAAATGAGGGTTCGGTTGGCTCGGCCGCGACCCTGTGGGAGGCGTTTAAGACTGTTTTGAGGGGTGAGGCTTTCGCTCTTATAGCAGAGGCCCGTAGAGCCAGAGACGCCGACTTGGTGCTTGTCGAGGGGGAGATTATGGGCCTCGATTCCCAGTTGGGGACCGAACCCGACCCCGCTCTCCTACATGCCCTTTCCCTCAAGCAGTCTGAATACCGCGATCTTGCCACAAATGCTGCCCTGGCTTTGGCTAAGGAACAGCAAGGTCGAATTTATGACGTTGGTGACAAGGCTGGGAAGTTGCTGGCCTGGCTGGACAGGAGGGAGATGGCTAGCCGTGTCGTACCCGAGATTGTGGGAGACGACGGTGCTGTTGTCTCTGACCCCAGTGCCATTGCCGAGTCTTTTGCTGATTATTTCCGGGGTGTCTACACCTCAGCCTCGGACTGCTCCGAGATTGACTCGACAGCGCTTCTCTCGGCCGTTGACCTTCCCTGTCTCTCTGATGAGGACCGTGCCGATTTGGACAGAGATATATCTGCCGACGAGATCGCGCTGGCGATCCGTTCGTTGCGGTCGGGTAAGGCGCCCGGTCCCAACGGCATCCCGGTCGAGTTATATAAGATTCGACTGGACGTGGTTTCCCCGCACTTGCGTTTTTGGAAGCGCGGGATTCCGGCCTTCTTCCCCTGGACCAGAGGCTGGCCACCATTGTTGTCATCCACAAGGAAGGGAAACCAAGAGACTTGTGTCGTTCTTATCGTCCCATCTCTCTTCTGAATGTTGAGCCTAAGATCCTCGCCAAGTTACTCGCCAATCGCCTGATTGGAGTTATTGGTGACTTAGTGCATCCAGACCAGTCGGGCTTTATTCCTCACTGCAACACTGCCCTTAAGTTGCGTCGACTCCACCGCGCTCTGGCTAGGGCCCATACCCTTGAGGAGCCGGCAGTCCTCGCTTCTCTTGACGCCACGATGGCCTTTGACTCTCTTGAGTGGAGTTACCTCTGGGCAGTGTTGACGAAGCTCGGTTTTGGCCCGGTGTTCGTGGGGTGGGTAAATCTTCTTTACGCCAGTCCACTGGCCAACGTTGCTGTCAATGGCCGTCTATCGGCGTCTTTTGCCCTTCACAGGGGCACCAGACACCTTGTCGCCTCTGTTGTTTGCCCTTGCTCTTGAGCCGCTCGCGGCCATGTTGCGCACGCACCCTGATCTACATGGCATAACCTGGGCCCCCGGCTTTGAGGACAGAATCTCCCTCTATGCCGATGATATTCTGCTTTACTTAACCTCCCCCTGCAAGTCACTCATCGTGGCATGCGATGTACTCAGACTCTTTGGACGGTACTCTGGCCTCGTTATCAACTGGGCCAAGTCCTCCCTGTACGTACTAAAAGGGGACACGCCGCGCCTCCCCAGAGGCTGCAACATCCAGGTGGCCAGTCAAGGTTTTAAGTACTTGGGGATTTACATCTCCGGGAGTTCGAAGGCGCGATATGACCACAACTTACTCCCTCCTCTCCTGCGTCTCCGGCGCGATGTGGAGAGTTGGCGCAAGCTTCCGCTCTCCCTGCTGGGCCGTGCAGCATTATTTAAGATGATGTCTTTGCCCAGGTTCCTTTATGCTTTGCAGAACACCCAAGATCCGGTTCCGGCCCGCTATTTTAGGGAGGTTGAGAGCCTCCAACGGGCCTTGCTCTGGGATGGTCGCCCCCGAGTCGCTATCACGAAGCTCACGCTTCCGTGGTACGAGGGGGGCATTGCACTGCCGGACGTGCGTAGGTATTACTGGGCCTCCCAACTGGCGGCTATTAACCAGGGTCTTTACGGTCCGGTGAACAGTCCTGGCTATGCAATGGATAGATGGCTCCTGGGTGGTGGTAATTATTACCGGGCACTACATTCGAGGTCCTTGGATAGGCGGATGTCGGGTCCAACGAAAACAGCGGTCCACATCTGGCGGACGATCACCAAGGCGCAGGGCTGGCAGGGCAGGCTGACCAGATTCACCCCTTTGTATGACTCTGATATTTTGGGCAGGTTGTGGCACACCAAGGGCTTTGACAAATGGGACCTCATAGGTATCTCCAGGGTGGACGATATGCTCTCTAGGGGTGAGATCAAGACCTTTCCTCAATTGCAGGCTGAATACCAGTTGGGCGGCTCGGAGTTCTTCCGCTATGCCCAGCTGCGACACGCGCTGCTCTCTGCCAAACCGGCGGAGGGGGCGATTCCAGAGAGCTCCCCCTTGGAAGACAGAGTGTTGGATGGTCACATGCCCGACAGTGCTATCTCACTGTCGTATAAAAAACTAATCAATGTCCGCACCGACCTTCTCCTTGGAGTGCGTGATCAGTGGGTGGGTGATGGCCTGGAAATTGACGACGAGGACTGGCAGAGTGCTGTGTCTTCCCCTAAGGAGGTCGCCATCTCCTCTCGTCTTCGGTTGGTGCAATTCAAGATCCTGCACAGAGTGTATGTGACTGGCCCCCGGCTTGTGCGTATGGGATACTCGCCTGACGGGCTCTGTCGTCGAGGCTGTGGTGCCCTTGCTACCTTCCTGCATATTCTTTGGGAATGCCCCGTCATAGCCTGCTACTGGAGACGCGTGCACCGGGTTATGAGTGAGGTGACTGGGGTGGATGCGAATGCAGAGGCTCGGAGGTGTCTCCTTAACTTCTGGGAACCATCCGATCATAATGTGGCGCAGACCCGGTGGGTGACCCTGGGCAACATGGACAAACGGGACATTGCGCAAAAATGGGATGCTCCCACGGCTCCCCTGGTGGTACAGTGGAAGGCCAACATGGATTGGTGTATGTTCAGGGAAAAGACGGTCTATGCTGCCAGGGGTAGGCCCCAGAAATGGACGAAAGTGTGGGGGGCCTGGAATGCTTACAGGGGTGATATTTGCCTGCCCCCGGAGCCTGTTGCACTGGATGAACAACTGTCACCATAGCCTGTGACACCAACTGTGATTCGATGTACTGCTTGCTCCTGTTTTTCCTCCTCCCCTCTATTATCCTGCTTCACTCTTCTGTATCAGTGACTTAATGCTTGTTCTCCCCTGCCCGCTACCGACACCTCGAACGATTCCTCTACTCCATTGCCACTCTTTAGCGACGTTTGGCGTTTCTATTTTTCTGTTCTATGTTCTCTTCCTACAAAATATAAAAGCAAACCTGCACTGTACTGTTACGAATGTTTTTGCACTATTGCTCTCCTGATTCACCATGCTGCCTTGCCTCCGGGATGTTAGGCTGAATAGCTGTGTGCTTTTTCAAATAAAGGTTTTAAAAATAAAAAAAATATATATAAAAAAAAGAGATATCACTCTAGCACCACTCTTACCAGATTGGCCTCCTAACACCTTTAGAAAGGCCCCCTCGATGAGGGACTCTTTAGTTAAATCTAGCCCTGAGGTGGTTACTTCCAAAAATTGGTTGTCAACCAAAACAGTCTTCCACAAATGCATATCTTGTCGCACATGTAAATTTGGTATAAATACCACTGAATATCTAACTGCTTTCGATCCAACCCCTGTTAAAATCCATGGGTTGTTCTCTTCCCGTACTGAATATGCTATATACGTTTTGGAGTGTACCTGCAAACTAAAATATGTGGGCAGTACAAAACTACAGGCATTCAATAGAATTCTGCAGCATTTGCGAGCTATTGTGAGATCTGAGATCCCCACAATTGAGCAATGTCTCTTTTCGCAATCATGTTGCCCAGTGTGACCCATTGAGTCTGAGCAACAGTGCAATCATTCGGCACCCAAACGTTCAACAAACAGCGTCTGGCCTCAGGCAATAACTCAACACCCGTCACTTCACTCATCACCGCATGCACTCAATTCCAGAAAACCACTACCTCCGGACATTCCCATATAATGCGAAAGAAGGTCGCAAGCATACCACAACCACGCCTACATAGCCCATCTGGAGAATAGCCCATTTGTATCAAACGTGGACCCGTGACATAGACACGGTGCAGAATCTTCAGTTGCACCAGTCGGAGACGCGCCGGAATCGCAACCTCTTTAGGGGAGGATATCGCAGCCTGCCAGTCTTCATCGTCCAATTCCAGTCCATCGCCAGTCCAGGCACCCCGAAGCTGTACAAGGAGATCCGAACTGTCACTGATGAGTTTTTTTATAGATGAGAGAGATAGTGCTATCAGGGACGTACCCGTCAAGCACTCTATCTTCCAGGGTGGAAGACTCCGGGATCGTAGTTCCAGCAGGGAAAACCGATTCAAGTGCGTGGCGGACTTGGAGATATCGGAAATATTCCCTATCACTCAATTTATATTCCTGCTTAAGTTCATCAAAAGTCTTAACTCTGTTCTTGGCCCAGAGATCGCCCACTTTACTGATGCCAATAAGGTCCCATCTATCGAATCCCTTCGTCGTCCATAGACCACCCAATCTCTCCGCAGCATATAGGGGGGTCGCTCTAGTCAGCCTGTCCGTCCACCCCGTAGCCGTAGTTGCACTACCCCACACTCGTACCGCCACCCCAGTGGGGCCCGTCAGGTTCTTCCTGGCGGCTCTAGAATAGAGCGCACTATTATAGTCGCCCCCGGGCAGCTGCCACCTATCCATCTCGAATGCGGGATTCGGAACAGGACCGTACATAGCATGGTTAACAGCGCTCAGTTGAGATGCCCAGTAGTAGCGTTTAATATCAGGCAACGCTATACCACAGTCGTACCAGGGCAAAGTCAATTTTGCCAATGCTATGCGAGGTCGCCCGCCCCACAACAACTTCCTCTGGAGGCCCTCAATTTCACGGAAATAGCTAGCCGGCACCATATCAAGTGAGTTTTGGATGGCATACAAGAATCGGGGGAGAGACATCATCTTGAACAGGGCCGCTCTTCCCAAGGGGGACAACGGCAAGCCACACCACGCCGCAATATCCAACCTAAGCCGGGCAAGCGAAGGTAATAAATTCCGCTCATAGCGTACTGTGGGGTCCAATGAAATGTAGATCCCCAAGTACTTAAAGCCGACTCTAGAAACGGGTATCGGGCAAATGCGGGGCAGAGAAGGTAATTCTCCTGTGAGAGGGTAGATACAGGACTTGGCCCAATTGATAACTAAACCGGAATTTTTCCCAAAGGAACTCAAGACGTCAAATAGGACTCCCAGTGACTTACGGTGAGAGGTAAGGTACAACAATATGTCATCGGCGTATAGCGATATACGATCCTCGAAGTCAGGGGACCATAGAATGCCCTTGAGCGAAGGCTCCCAGCGGAGCCACGCGGCAAGGGGTTTGAGGGCAAGCGCAAAAAGAAGTGGCGACAAGGGGCACCCTTGCCTCGTGCCGCGTCCGAGAACAAAGGGTTCCGAGGCCCTGCCGTTGACCACCACCTGAGCCAGCGGTTGATCATACAGAAGTCTGACCCACCCGATGAACTTAGGGCCAAAACCAAACTTAGCAAGGGATGCCCACAGATATGGCCATTCCACCGTGTCGAAGGCCATCGAGGCATCAAGTGAAACCAAGATGGCCGGCGCATCAAGAGACCCCGCCCTTGCCAAGACGCCATGAAGACGGCGAAGATTGAGCGCGGTGTTTCGATGGGGGATGAAGCCAGATTGGTCCGGGTGTATCAAGTCACTGATCACCGTAATCAGCCGGTTTGCTAAAAGCTTCGCCAGGATCTTGGGTTCCACATTCAGAAGCGAGATCGGCCGATACGATGAACAGTGTTCACGGGGCTTGCCATCTTTATGGATGACCACAATGGACGCCAGTCTCTGATCCCGGGGAAGGGATCAAAGATCTTGCGATGCCGAAAACTTCCGACGATGATGCGGCGCCAGTTTGTCAGGGAAGAGCTTGTACAGTTCGACTGGTATACCATTCGGACCTGAGGCCTTCCCCGAGCGAAGTGAGCGGATAGCGAGCGCTATTTCATCGGTGGAGAATTCCGCCTCCATAAGCTCCTTGTCCGATTCCGACAGGCTAGGCAACGCGATATCCCGAAGCAACAAGTGCGAGTCTTCCTCCGGCCTATCTGAGACCGGCGCATAAACCTTCCGAAAATGCTGGGCAAAGACCTCAACTATCTCAACCGGATCCACCACTCGCGTACCATCCACTTTTTCGGCAACAGGCACCACCCGATTCAATCTATCTCTTTTGTCTAGCCAAGCAATCAACTTTCCCGCTTTGTCACCAACATCATACAAACGCCCCTGTTGCTCACGATTCATTGCCTTGGCCGCGTCAGTCACCAGAGCTCTATATTCAGACTGTTTAAGGGCCAAAGAATGTAGTCCCTTAGGTGTAGCCCCAGATTCCATCTGTTCCACCAACCCAGTGATTTCATTTTCCAAGCCCACCCCTTCCTCATTTTTGCGCTTCCTCTCGCTAGAAATCAAGGATAGAGTCTGACCACGGATCACAGTTTTATAAGCCTCCCACAATGAGACAGGGGAGGACACCGATCCCTCATTCTCAGCAAAGTAGCAATCCATACACCTAACCACCTCCATTCTAATTTTGGGGTTATGAAGGTGCCAGGGGTTGATCGGCGCAAACCGACCCCCGACCCCCAGCTGTACGTCAATAGTGAGCCACAGTGGGGAGTGGTCTGAAATCCCCCTAGCTAAATGCCTGATTTCCCTTACAGAGACCATCCGCACCGCTGGTATGAGGATATAATCGCGTCTCGAGAGACTCCCATGAGCTCCCGAGTAGAAGGTATACTGGAGCTGCCCAGGGTGCAGCTGCCTCCAACAATCCGCTAGACCCAACATGTTCAAAAAATTTCCCAGCCATAGCTGCGATGCAGGGAGGAGTCTGGGGGTTACCTCTGGGCAGTGTTGACGAAGCTCGGTTTTGGCCCGGTGTTCGTGGGGTGGGTAAATCTTCTTTACGCCAGTCCACTGGCCAACGTTGCTGTCAATGGCCGTCTATCGGCGTCTTTTGCCCTTCACAGGGGCACCAGACAGGGCTGCCCCTTGTCGCCTCTGTTGTTTGCCCTTGCTCTTGAGCCGCTCGCGGCCATGTTGCGCACGCACCCTGATCTACATGGCATAACCTGGGCCCCCGGCTTTGAGGACAGAATCTCCCTCTATGCCGATGATATTCTGCTTTACTTAACCTCCCCCTGCAAGTCACTCATCGTGGCATGCGATGTACTCAGACTCTTTGGACGGTACTCTGGCCTCGTTATCAACTGGGCCAAGTCCTCCCTGTACGTACTAAAAGGGGACACGCCGCGCCTCCCCAGAGGCTGCAACATCCAGGTGGCCAGTCAAGGTTTTAAGTACTTGGGGATTTACATCTCCGGGAGTTCGAAGGCGCGATATGACCACAACTTACTCCCTCCTCTCCTGCGTCTCCGGCGCGATGTGGAGAGTTGGCGCAAGCTTCCGCTCTCCCTGCTGGGCCGTGCGGCATTATTTAAGATGATGTCTTTGCCCAGGTTCCTTTATGCTTTGCAGAACACCCAAGATCCGGTTCCGGCCCGCTATTTTAGGGAGGTTGAGAGCCTCCAACGGGCCTTGCTCTGGGATGGTCGCCCCCGAGTCGCTATCACGAAGCTCACGCTTCCGTGGTACGAGGGGGGCATTGCACTGCCGGACGTGCGTAGGTATTACTGGGCCTCCCAACTGGCGGCTATTAACCAGGGTCTTTACGGTCCGGTGAACAGTCCTGGCTATGCAATGGATAGATGGCTCCTGGGTGGTGGTAATTATTACCGGGCACTACATTCGAGGTCCTTGGATAGGCGGATGTCGGGTCCAACGAAAACAGCGGTCCACATCTGGCGGACGATCACCAAGGCGCAGGGCTGGCAGGGCAGGCTGACCAGATTCACCCCTTTGTATGACTCTGATATTTTGGGCAGGTTGTGGCACACCAAGGGCTTTGACAAATGGGACCTCATAGGTATCTCCAGGGTGGACGATATGCTCTCTAGGGGTGAGATCAAGACCTTTCCTCAATTGCAGGCTGAATACCAGTTGGGCGGCTCGGAGTTCTTCCGCTATGCCCAGCTGCGACACGCGCTGCTCTCTGCCAAACCGGCGGAGGGGGCGATTCCAGAGAGCTCCCCCTTGGAAGACAGAGTGTTGGATGGTCACATGCCCGACAGTGCTATCTCACTGTCGTATAAAAAACTAATCAATGTCCGCACCGACCTTCTCCTTGGAGTGCGTGATCAGTGGGTGGGTGATGGCCTGGAAATTGACGACGAGGACTGGCAGAGTGCTGTGTCTTCCCCTAAGGAGGTCGCCATCTCCTCTCGTCTTTGGTTGGTGCAATTCAAGATCCTGCACAGAGTGTATGTGACTGGCCCCCGGCTTGTGCGTATGGGATACTCGCCTGACGGGCTCTGTCGTCGAGGCTGTGGTGCCCTTGCTACCTTCCTGCATATTCTTTGGGAATGCCCCGTCATAGCCTGCTACTGGAGACGCGTGCACCGGGTTATGAGTGAGGTGACTGGGGTGGATGTGAACGCAGAGGCTCGGAGGTGTCTCCTTAACTTCTGGGAACCATCCGATCATAATGTGGCGCAGACCCGGTGGGTGACCCTGGGCAACATGGACAAACGGGACATTGCGCAAAAATGGGGTGCTCCCACGGCTCCCCTGGTGGTACAGTGGAAGGCCAACATGGATTGGTGTATGTTCAGGGAAAAGACGGTCTATGCTGCCAGGGGTAGGCCCCAGAAATGGACGAAAGTGTGGGGGGCCTGGAATGCTTACAGGGGTGATATTTGCCTGCCCCCGGAGCCTGTTGCACTAGATGAACAACTGTCACCATAGCCTGTGACACCAACTGTGATTCGATGTACTGCTTGCTCCTGTTTTTCCTCCTCCCCTCTATTATCCTGCTTCACTCTTCTGTATCAGTGACTTAATGCTTGTTCTCCCCTGCCCGCTACCGACACCTCGAACGATTCCTCTACTCCATTGCCACTCTTTAGCGACGTTTGGCGTTTCTATTTTTCTGTTCTATGTTCTCTTCCTACAAAATATAAAAGCAAACCTGCACTGTACTGTTACGAATGTTTTTGCACTATTGCTCTCCTGATTCACCATGCTGCCTTGCCTCCGGGATGTTAGGCTGAATAGCTGTGTGCTTTTTCAAATAAAGGTTTTAAAAACAAAAAAATATATATAAAAAAAGAGATATCACTCTAGCACCACTCTTACCAGATTGGCCTCCTAACACCTTTAGAAAGGCCCCCTCGATGAGGGACTCTTTAGTTAAATCTAGCCCTGAGGTGGTTACTTCCAAAAATTGGTTGTCTTCCACAAATGCATATCTTGTCGCGCATGTAAATTTGGTATAAATACCACTGAATATCTAACTGCTTTCGATCCAACCCCTGTTAAAATCCATGGGTTGTTCTCTTCCCGTACTGAATATGCTATATACGTTTTGGAGTGTACCTGCAAACTAAAATATGTGGGCAGTACAAAACTACAGGCATTCAATAGAATTCTGCAGCATTTGCGAGCTATTGTGAGATCTGAGATCCCCACAATTGAGCAATGTCTCTTTTCGCAATCATGTTGCCCAGTGTGACCCATTGAGTCTGAGCAACAGTGCAATCATTCGGCACCCAAATGTTCAACAATCAGCGTCTGGCCTCAGGCAATGACTCAACACCCGTCACTTCACTCATCACCGCATGCACTCAATTCCAGAAAACCACTACCTCCGGACATTCCCATATAATGCGAAGGAAGGTCGCAAGCATACCACAACCATGCCTACATAGCCCATCTGGAGAATAGCCCATTTGTATCAAACGTGGACCCGTGACATAGACACGGTGCAGAATCTTCAGTTGCACCAGTCGGAGACGCGCCGGAATCGCAACCTCTTTAGGGGAGGATATCGCAGCCTGCCAGTCATCATCGTCCAATTCCAGTCCATCGCCAGTCCAGGCACCCCGAAGCTGTACAAGGAGATCCAAACTGTCACTGATGAGTTTTTTATAGATGAGAGAGATAGTGCTATCAGGGACGTACCCGTCAAGCACTCTATCTTCCAGGGGGGAAGACTCCGGGATCGTAGTTCCAGCAGGGAAAACCGATTCAAGTGCGTGGCGGACTTGGAGATATCGGATATATTCCCTATCACTCAATTTATATTCCTGCTTAAGTTCATCAAAAGTCTTAACTCTGTTCTTGGCCCAGAGATCGCCCACTTTACTGATGCCAATAAGGTCCCATCTATCGAATCCCTTCGTCGTCCATAGACCACCCAATCTCTCCGCAGCATATAGGGGGGTCGCTCTAGTCAGCCTGTCCGTCCACCCCGTAGCCGTAGTTGCACTACCCCACACTCGTACCACCACCCCAGTGGGGCCCGTCAGGTTCTTCCTGGCGGCTCTAGAATAGAGCGCACTATTATAGTCGCCCCCGGGCAGCTGCCACCTATCCATCTCGAATGCGGGATTCGGAACAGGACCGTACATAGCATGGTTAACAGCGCTCAGTTGAGATGCCCAGTAGTAGCGTTTAATATCAGGCAACGCTATACCACAGTCGTACCAGGGCAAAGTCAATTTTGCCAATGCTATGCGAGGTTGCCCGCCCCACAACAACTTCCTCTGGAGGCCCTCAATTTCACGGAAATAGCTAGCCGGCACCATATCAAGTGAGTTTTGGATGGCATACAAGAATCGGGGGAGAGACATCATCTTGAACAGGGCCGCTCTTCCCAAGGGGGACAACGGCAAGCCACACCACGCCGCAACATCCAACCTAAGCCGGGCAAGCGAAGGTAATAAATTCCGCTCATAGCGTACTGTGGGGTCCAATGAAATGTAGATCCCCAAGTACTTAAAGCCGACTCTAGAAACGGGTATCTGGCAAATGCGGGGCAGAGAAGGTAATTCTCCTGTGAGAGGGTAGATACAGGACTTGGCCCAATTGATAACTAAACCGGAATTTTTCCCAAAGGAACTCAAGACGTCAAATAGGACTCCCAGTGACTTACGGTGAGAGGTAAGGTACAACAATATGTCATCGGCGTATAGCGATATACGATCCTCGAAGTCAGGGGACCATAGAATGCCCTTGAGCGAAGGCTCCCAGCGGAGCCACGCGGCAAGGGGTTTGAGGGCAAGCGCAAAAAGAAGTGGCGACAAGGGGCACCCTTGCCTCGTGCCGCGTCCGAGAACAAAGGGTTCCGAGGCCCTGCCGTTGACCACCACCTGAGCCAGCGGTTGATCATACAGAAGTCTGACCCACCCGATGAACTTAGGGCCAAAACCAAACTTAGCAAGGGCTGCCCACAGATATGGCCATTCCACCGTGTCGAAGGCCATCGAGGCATCAAGTGAAACCAAGATGGCCGGCGCATCAAGAGACCCCGCCCTTGCCAAGACGCCATGAAGACGGCGAAGATTGAGCGCGGTGTTTCGATGGGGGATGAAGCCAGATTGGTCCGGGTGTATCAAGTCACTGATCACCGTAATCAGCCGGTTTGCTAAAAGCTTCGCCAGGATCTTGGGTTCCACATTCAGAAGCGAGATCGGCCGATACGATGAACAGTGTTCACGGGGCTTGCCATCTTTATGGATGACCACAATGGACGCCAGTCTCTGATCCCGGGGAAGGGATCAAAGATCTTGCGATGCCGAAAACTTCCGACGATGATGTGGCGCCAGTTTGTCAGGGAAGAGCTTGTACAGTTCGACTGGTATACCATTCGGACCTGAGGCCTTCCCCGAGCGAAGTGAGCGGATAGCGAGCGCTATTTAATCGGTGGAGAATTCCGCCTCCATAAGCTCCTTGTCCGATTCCGACAGGCTAGGCAACGCGATATCCCGAAGCAACAAGTGCGAGTCTTCCTCCGGCCTATCTGAGACCGGCGCATAAACCTTCCGAAAATGCTGGGCAAAGACCTCAACTATCTCAACCGGATCCACCACTCGCGTACCATCCACTTTTTCGGCAACAGGCACCACCCGATTCAATCTATCTCTTTTGTCTAGCCAAGCAATCAACTTTCCCGCTTTGTCACCAACATCATACAAACGCCCCTGTTGCTCACGATTCATTGCCTTGGCCGCGTCAGTCACCAGAGCTCTATATTCAGACTGTTTAAGGGCCAAAGAATGTAGTCCCTTAGGTGTAGCCCCAGATTCCATCTGTTCCACCAACCCAGTGATTTCATTTTCCAAGCCCACCACTTCCTCATTTTTGCGCTTCCTCTCGCTAGAAATCAAGGATAGAGTCTGACCACGGATCACAGTTTTATAAGCCTCCCACAATGAGACAGGGGAGGACACAGATCCCTCATTCTCAGCAAAGTAGCAATCCATACACTTAACCACCTCCATTCTAATTTTGGGGTTATGAAGGTGCCAGGGGTTGATCGGCGCAAACCGACCCCCGACCCCCAGCTGTACGTCAATAGTGAGCCACAGTGGGGAGTGGTCTGAAATCCCCCTAGCTAAATGCCTGATTTCCCTTACAGAGACCATCTGCACCGCTGGTATGAGGATATAATCGAGTCTCGAGAGACTCCCATGAGCTCCCGAGTAGAAGGTATACTGGAGCTGCCCAGGGTGCAACTGCCTCCAACAATCCGCTAGACCCAACATGTTCAAAAAATTTCCCAGCCATAGCTGCGATGCAGGGAGGAGTCTGGGGGTTACCTCTGGGCAGTGTTGACGAAGCTCGGTTTTGGCCCGGTGTTCGTGGGGTGGGTAAATCTTCTTTACGCCAGTCCACTGGCCAACGTTGCTGTCAATGGCCGTCTATCGGCGTCTTTTGCCCTTCACAGGGGCACCAGACAGGGCTGCCCCTTGTCGCCTCTGTTGTTTGCCCTTGCTCTTGAGCCGCTCGCGGCCATGTTGCGCACGCACCCTGATCTACATGGCATAACCTGGGCCCCCGGCTTTGAGGACAGAATCTCCCTCTATGCCGATGATATTCTGCTTTACTTAACCTCCCCCTGCAAGTCACTCATCGTGGCATGCGATGTACTCAGACTCTTTGGACGGTACTCTGGCCTCGTTATCAACTGGGCCAAGTCCTCCCTGTACGTACTAAAAGGGGACACGCCGCGCCTCCCCAGAGGCTGCAACATCCAGGTGGCCAGTCAAGGTTTTAAGTACTTGGGGATTTACATCTCCGGGAGTTCGAAGGCGCGATATGACCACAACTTACTCCCTCCTCTCCTGCGTCTCCGGCGCGATGTGGAGAGTTGGCGCAAGCTTCCGCTCTCCCTGCTGGGCCGTGCGGCATTATTTAAGATGATGTCTTTGCCCAGGTTCCTTTATGCTTTGCAGAACACCCAAGATCCGGTTCCGGCCCGCTATTTTAGGGAGGTTGAGAGCCTCCAACGGGCCTTGCTCTGGGATGGTCGCCCCCGAGTCACTATCACGAAGCTCACGCTTCCGTGGTACGACGGGGGCATTGCACTGCCGGACGTGCGTAGGTATTACTGGGCCTCCCAACTGGCGGCTATTAACCAGGGTCTTTACGGTCCGGTGAACAGTCCTGGCTATGCAATGGATAGATGGCTCCTGGGTGGTGGTAGAGTCTGGGGGGGCTACAATCTTCATCCCCACTGACAACTGAATTAAAATCGCCACCCACAACCAACATGCCATCAGGGAACCCTAGGAACACCCTACCCAAATTAGTAAATGTGGTGGACTGTAGACCGGGCGGAACATACACAGACAAAATTGAGATCGTCCTCCCCTCCCACCGACCCGTAATAGCCGCATAGCGGCCTCTATCATCCAACACCGTGTGATCTATCTCCAGGGGGAGGGAGTTTCTGACTAGGACGCCCGCCCCCCTCGACCCAGTGGTAAATCCAGAATGGGCCACCAGGCGGTAGCCCCGTCTATTCAGTGCATGGCACGTATTTCCTACTAAATGTGTCTCCTGGAGTAAAACTATATCTGGGGAGCATCGCTTCAAATATTGCAAAACTATTCCCCCTTTTATCCTATCACCAAGACCGTTAACGTTCCAGCTCAGCACCCTCAGCCCCCTACCCCCATCCCAGAAATGAACACTCTGCCTCCCCCGCCACGAAACAGGCATATAGGATAAAATATGGAACAACGTGCAGCCTCGATACAAACAAGAAAGAGAAGACCCCCCACCACCCCCAAAAGAACCCTCAAAACACACATCCCCACCCTGCACCCCTTCTGTAGACCAAAAAGCCACCCCAACTTGCAGTGTGCCTGTCGCCCCATTAAACTAACCTACAAGAAGAGAGAAAAAAGTCCCCAGAGGAGGAAGAGTCCCGATTCCCCCCACCCCCGGGTATCCACACTATATAGACATAACAGTCACAGTGCCACTGCCATAAGTCCATAAAATTGGCTCGCCGGCGCAGACTCACTACTCCTGTTCTTCCAAGCCGCCTTCGGCGCCCCTCGAACTCTCTGGGCTGGTACAGTGTGTCGGCAAAGTGTCTAACCAGTCACTGGCCTCCTCAGGGCGGTCAAAAAGGGGAGCACGTTTTTCATGTTCAATCCTCAGGCGGGCCGGAAAAAGCATGGCGTACTTCAGTCTCATGTCCCTGAGTCGCCTTTTCACCCCCGTAAAGCCCATACGTTGTTTCTGCACCGCCTGGGTGAAGTCCGGATAAAAACTGATCAACGCATTTTCAAATTTAGTGGGACCATTGGTACGTGAGGCTTGCAGGATAGTGTCTCTGTTCCGGAAATTAAAAATCCTGGCTATTATATGCCTCAGAGCGGCCCCCAGCTTGGGTTTCCCACCGGGGACTCTATGAGCACACTCCACCGTGAAAAAGTTACCAAGGCGCTTCGGTGCCAAGTGTTTTAAAACAAGGTCTTCCACCAGAAGGTCTGTAGACAAGTCTGCGGAGTTCTCCGGAACACCTACGATGCGGACGTTGTTGCGTCTGGCCCGGCTCTCGAAATCTTCCAGCCGACGGGCAAACAAGTCATTGGACGTTCGGAGATTGCGGACTTCGGTCTGGAGATCCAAGACATCCGTGGTCAGGCTTGCGGTCTTGATGTACAGGGACTTGACCCGCTCATTGGTTTTCCCCAAGTCCGTCCTGATAAGATTGACTTCGATCGCCACCGTGTCTATCTTAGCTGCCAGGGTTTCATACTGCTGGCCCATAGTTGTCCGAACACTTGCAATGGTGCCTGTAGGAAGGTACCTCCTGACTATGGTTGCCCCCAACTTTTTGCCCGGTGTTTTAGCTGGTTTTTGACATAGTCGACCTGGGGCCCTGCCAATCAGGACCCCAGGCCTACTGCTCTCTCTTTAAAATGGATTCCATGTACCCTAGGTGCATTTCCAATTGGTACTGGGCCACCCTATCAGACCCTGTAACTCAGGGCATGAGTGTACCCAGGGCTGCCAGGGGCTGCAGCATGTATTATGCCACCCCTGGCTGGCCTCCTAAATTTGACACAACTGGCTGCATGACAGCTGGGGCAAAGTCGTGTAATCACCCTTTGCTGTAGGTGTAGTATACCTATACCTAACCCTAAAATGGACACACAGATTCCTATCAGTCACTCCTATGGCAGGCCTTGACAATCCTGAAGGCAGAGTGCTTGGAATCGTGTGAGATGGTGCTCTGGCATGAGCTGAGCCTGTCTGCAGCTTGCGGAACCAAGTCCTAATAGCTGTTCCATGATATCGCATACCATATACTCTTAAGTGCATTATAATCCTCGCGGTTAAATGCTAACTTTGGTATTGCTTTATCAAAACATGTCGAGTAAGGTGTCATACGAATTGGAATACTAACCCCTCGCCAATTCTGGCGACGGGGTTAGCATTCCACCCTTCTAGAGGGACACGACATGTATGTAACTGTGAACCCCGGTTAAAGTTAACTGAAGCCTCAGCTCCACAAAATGGATGCTGCCACCACAGACACGAGTCTGACCCCCTGCAGCTGGGAGTCCTTCCAGCGAGGGGAGCCTGGACAAAGGGTTTCCTGTCAGGGGCGGTGCTAGCACCGTCCCAGACATGGTTTTGTGTATCCTGGGTAGGCAGGGCTTTTCAGGAAGGTGACTGCTGAGTGGCACCCCGGTGCTCACTACGCATAGGCCGGTCAGAACCAGTTCCAGGGGCACACCAGCCCCTGGCCTGGGGAAAGTCCGGCATGGCAGAGGGGTGTAACCACCCCCCTCCTAGTCCCACCCATAGGCAGGACCTAGTCACCGGGTCAGCCCCCTTTTTTAGTATAAAGATGGGAGCCGGCCCCCTGTTCAAATTAGATCATCTTTGGAATCAAGACACGACTTTCTTCGAAAGGACTTCACGATTTCTTCATCAAGATTCTCCCTTGTGGCTAAGGAGTAGTCACCCTGCATCAAGCGGGCACCATCCTAAGAAACACTGCGGTCTGCTGCAAGTCCTTCTTCACGAATCCGACGACCCAGCTCGACGAGACCCGGCTTCCCTGGCACCTCTGACCTCTACTCACCTCTACAGCAAAGCTGAGAACCGTGAGTGCGACGAGACCTCGAGGGACCGACGATCGCCAAGACTGCACGACATCTTTACTGCAAGCCCACCGTGTCCTCCACTGGTGAGTGCTTTGGGGTCCGAGAAGCCCCGACCCTGCGCAGCTCCAGCACCCAAGGTCAGCCTCCCTGCATCTCCACGATCTGCGTGGGGCCCTTCTGCTGTTTGCTGTGCACCGCGTTGTTTGGCTACTAGCCGGCTGGCTTGTGGCCTTTTGAACGACGCCCGACGACATCACTGCTGCTGGTCTGGTTGCTCCAGACTGGCCCTTGCTTCCTTCTTCAAGAGAGGCACCCCGGACCCTCCTGGTCCACTCCAGACGCCATTTTAGGTCCACCGCGTGGGCTTGAATTTGCCAAGGCTTTGTTGCCCAATCCTGGGTCCAGCGACGCCGACAGCTTCTATCTTCGTGGGACAGCTCGATCCTCCATCCTGGTCGCCGACAACGCCTCCTGGTCCGTGAGATCTTCGAGCACAGCGTCACCCACTCACCTTGTCGAGGTGGCTACCATCCGGTGCCCTCCTGGTGCCCACTGACTACTGGCTAGTAGTCTCGAACTTGGTCCCCTCTGCTTTCAGGTGTCATCTTCCATCGATCCAGGCTTGGATCCACCGAACTTTCTTCACTGGTCGCCTGCCAGCAACTTCTTTCTTCCAGGCTCCTGGTCCGTCAACGAGGATTCCCGACGTCTTTTGAGTCCTATGCAGCTGCAGCCCCTGGGCTAGGTAACTTCGGCATTTCGGTGCCCCAGCATAGCCTCACTATCCAAGGGTCAGAATCTACTTTCGTTTTCCTCCTACCAGGTCGGGTTCGCCCGAGAACACTAACTTTTCAATTCCTAGCTACCATAGACTTTTGTCCGCATTTCGCGTGAGAGTGCACACACTGCACCCGAGTCCCCTAGGCCTCCTAGAAGTAATCTAACGATTCCCTAGTCAAGTCCTAGCGATTCCAAAAGCTATTAGTACTGTACTTACCTGCTAGTAATTTCGCATTCCACTTTCAGAGTATATGGTTTTCCGTGCCCCTCGGGCATTTGTATATACTGTGCTAACTTAAGTATTTTTGTAAGAGTTTTTGGTTTGTGCTTAGTACCCTGTCCTCATAAAGAGTACAGGGCTGTTGTGATTCTTAATAAATAACTGTTTATTTTCATAACACTTGTGTGGTGTCCTTTCACTTGGTGTTCAAGGGGTATATGTGGTATACCAGCTGGCTTAACACGCCCTCTCGAGTCTTTAGCCTTAGACTGCTCGTATCCACGCTACTAGGATAGCTGGTCTATAAGGTTGACTTACAACCAATCATCAATAAGGGTTGCTGGACTGATACATAGTGTTCACTGGAATAGTGAGCACTGCATATCAGGCCACCTTCTCACATTGGTGAGCAGCGGTTGGGATTTGAGCTTGCTGTTGTTTTACCACACGTATCCTAAGAATATCTTGTTGAAAGATCACATAAGTACTGTTAGTACATATAACTAAGCTTAGAATACTCTGAGTTCTACTGAACCAGCTGTTGCAGCTCCTCAAGGCTTAGCACACCTTGGCTGCCACTCTTAGCAAGGGATCAGTAGGCAAACACATAGTGTAGGTAGGTGCATCACTTACACCACACTAGAATCAGCATGTCAGACAAAGGAGGAAACTCTGAGTATCCCCTTGTGTCAGTGGACCCTCCACAGGTCACTTCTAAATATGCTGCTCTTAGCTTCCATGAGATGAGACAAGTGTGTACCCTCAGGAAGCTAAAACAGGGGTCTAACCCCACAACTTCCTTTCTGATTGGTCTCTTAGAGGCTTATGATGCCAGGAGGGCTGGTAACCCAGACCCTTCTAATCCAGATGGGAGTTTGCCCTCCTTACAGGGACCCTTTGATAGCCAGGACCATCCCCTCCAGGAAGCAGATGATGCTGAGGATGAGGACCAGTTGTCAGGGGATGAGGCAGATAAGGGACAGGTAGAAGTCAGCAGACTAACCAGGTCCAACTTAAGCAGACATGAGATTGGTACTGGGGGACCCCTGGGCCCACTCTCAGGTCAGCTTAACATTGGGAATGGACGAGTTAGGTCTCTATCAAGAGGCTCTAACAGATCCCTTCGAACCAATGGCTCTCTCAACTCTTCTCACAGAGGGATGTCTTCCCCTAAGAGGAGAGTGTATGAAGCTGAAGAAAGGGCAATCAAACTGAGGATTGAAAGGGAAGAACTTGCCCTGGCCAAAGAGAGACTTGCCCTTGCTAGAGAGCAAGAATTATGTGGGCTACAGCCCACTGGTGGCAGCAATAAACCTAGCAATAGGGAAAGGAGTTTTGATACAAAGCACCTGAGTAAGATAGTGCCCCCCTTTAAGCAAGGGGATGACATCCACAAATGGATTACTGCTTTGGAGAGAGCCTGCACTGTGCAGGGTGTTCCCCAAAGTCAGTGGGCAGCTATCTTGTGGCTCTCCTTTGATGGTAAAGGTAGAGATAAGCTCCTCACCACAAGGGTGGAGGATGCTAACAATTACCAAATCTTGAAGAATACACTGGTTGATGGGTTTGGTTTAACCACTGAACAATACAGGATGCTGTTCAGAGACACCCAGAAAACTCAGTCTCAAGATTGGACTGACTTTGTTGATTGTGCCACTAAGGCTTTTGAAGGCTGGCTACTGGGTAGTAAGGTTACTGATTTTAAAGGATTGTACAATCTAATTATGAGGGAGCAAATCTTAAATAATTGTCAGAACCAGTTATTACACCAGCACCTGGTAGACTCTGATCTGACCTCTCCACAGGAATTGGGTAAGAGGGCAGACAAATGGGTCAGAACCAGGGTTAGGCCTAAAAACCAGGGTGGTGACCAGAAAAAGGAATCAACCAAGCCTCAAGAGAAGGGTGGGGATAAATCCACAGAGAAGACTTCCCAAGGGCCCCAAAACACCAACAAGGGTGGTGGGTCCCAGAACACTCCTTCAGAACAGAAGAAACCTTATTGCCATACCTGTAAACAGGTGGGTCATTACAAAAGTGATGCCAGTTGCCCTAAAAATGGTAATAAGGGAAATATACCCCCAGGTAATACTCCTAAACCTCCTGTTACCACTAGTGGTAATCCCCCAGGTGGTGGGAGTGCCCCCAAGAATGTGGTGGGCATTACTTTGGGCAATCAGGAGGACTATGGCCTAGCCAGGTTCCCTGACCACACTCTTGTCTGTGAGACTGGCATGGGGTTTGCCAACTTCACTACTGGACCCCACATTTTGGGAAAGTATAGACAAGAAGTTTTAGTGAATGGTCAGAAAGTTGAGGCATTCAGAGACACTGGGGCCAGCATCACCATGGTGATTGACCATCTGGTCCCCTCTGCTCAACTGACCCCTGGTTTTACTTATCAGGTAACAGACATTCATGGAGTGAAGAGAAGGCATCCCATGGCAGTAGTCAAGCTCAGCTGGGGTAATGTCACAGGGCCCATGAGGGTGGCAGTGACAGATAACCTACCTGTAGATTGCTTACTGGGGAATGACCTGGAACTCTCAGCATGGGCTGAGGTGGAACAAGAAACTCACTCCAGAATGATAGGCCTATCCAGACAGGTTAGTGGGGCAGTAATAGCTACAGCCCCAGTCCAAGCACCATTCCTCCCTGCAAAGGTTGGAAGGGCAGTGGTAGCCACTGCCCAGGCTCAGACAGACTTTCCAGAACAGGATAGGAGGGCTGTGACAGTCACAGCCCAAACACAGACTGAGTGCCCTCCTGAAAAGGTTGGCAAGGTTGAAATGGTCTCAGCCTCTACTCAAACAGATAGTGAGGTTGTGAAGCCTGAAACAATGGATCACTCCACTCAAACAGAGAGCATTGAGGAGGAAGAAGAGTCTTCCCCCTCCCAGACACTAGGTGAGAGCCAGCCTCCTCAGGGAACTGACTCTACCCCTGTTGAAGGAACTGCCCCAGAGGTAGTCAGGCCTAGCCTGGCAGAGCCCCTGATGGCAGTGGACCCTTCCCAGGTGGGACCCAGTCTGGAGCAGGTAACCTGCACCTCTCTACCCTGCCTCAGTCAGCCCAGGGCTGAAGAGGTCAGGGAGGCCAGTGGTGGACCCCAAAGGGCCCCCTGTCCAAAAGAACCCCTTAATCAGCAGATTAGGATCACTGAAGCTGGTAAACCTAGCCAAGTGAAAATAAAACAGACTCCTGAGGGATCCCCCTTAAAAGTAGTTAGGGACCTCCCACAGCTGGACACTGTTGGGCACAGCCAAACATGGGGCCTAAAAGCCCCAGACCTGACCTGTCCCTCCAGTAAGCCAAACAGAGGGACTCAGCCTCCAGCTTTAGGTAGCCAGAGGCTGACCCTGAGAGCTCAGTGCATCTCAGCTAAAGAAAGAAAGGCACACATGATGGATGGTGATTGGAGAAAGTTGAGCCCAAAGGTAGAGGAGCCTCACTTCAGTACTCCATCCCAGCATCAGCCTTTTACTTTCCCAAGACACACCAGAGATTCCCTATGGTGGAGACCCTCAGATACCCTTAGGGTGAGGGGTTGCCTAGTGGACCATGACACAGGGGGAAACCAAGCCAGAGCTGGTCCTTCCTTATATGGCCACTTAGGTAATAGAGGCTTACCCGGACAAGGATAGCCTTATCTCCTTTCGTTTGGGGGGGGGGTTGTGTAGGAAGGTACCTCCTGACTATGGTTGCCCCCAACTTTTTGCCCGGTGTTTTAGCTGGTTTTTGACATAGTCGACCTGGGGCCCTGCCAATCAGGACCCCAGGCCTACTGCTCTCTCTTTAAAATGGATTCCATGTACCCTAGGTGCATTTCCAATTGGTACTGGGCCACCCTATCAGACCCTGTAACTCAGGGCATGAGTGTACCCAGGGCTGCCAGGGGCTGCAGCATGTATTATGCCACCCCTGGCTGGCCTCCTAAATTTGACACAACTGGCTGCATGACAGCTGGGGCAAAGTCGTGTAATCACCCTTTGCTGTAGGTGTAGTATACCTATACCTAACCCTAAAATGGACACACAGATTCCTATCAGTCACTCCTATGGCAGGCCTTGACAATCCTGAAGGCAGAGTGCTTGGAATCGTGTGAGATGGTGCTCTGGCATGAGCTGAGCCTGTCTGCAGCTTGCGGAACCAAGTCCTAATAGCTGTTCCATGATATCGCATACCATATACTCTTAAGTGCATTATAATCCTCGCGGTTAAATGCTAACTTTGGTATTGCTTTATCAAAACATGTCGAGTAAGGTGTCATACGAATTGGAATACTAACCCCTCGCCAATTCTGGCGACGGGGTTAGCATTCCACCCTTCTAGAGGGACACGACATGTATGTAACTGTGAACCCCGGTTAAAGTTAACTGAAGCCTCAGCTCCACAAAATGGATGCTGCCACCACAGACACGAGTCTGACCCCCTGCAGCTGGGAGTCCTTCCAGCGAGGGGAGCCTGGACAAAGGGTTTCCTGTCAGGGGCGGTGCTAGCACCGTCCCAGACATGGTTTTGTGTATCCTGGGTAGGCAGGGCTTTTCAGGAAGGTGACTGCTGAGTGGCACCCCGGTGCTCACTACGCATAGGCCGGTCAGAACCAGTTCCAGGGGCACACCAGCCCCTGGGGAAAGTCCGGCATGGCAGAGGGGTGTAACCACCCCCCTCCTAGTCCCACCCATAGGCAGGACCTAGTCACCGGGTCAGCCCCCTTTTTTAGTATAAAGATGGGAGCCGGCCCCCTGTTCAAATTAGATCATCTTTGGAATCAAGACACGACTTTCTTCGAAAGGACTTCACGATTTCTTCATCAAGATTCTCCCTTGTGGCTAAGGAGTAGTCACCCTGCATCAAGCGGGCACCATCCTAAGAAACACTGCGGTCTGCTGCAAGTCCTTCTTCACGAATCCGACGACCCAGCTCGACGAGACCCGGCTTCCCTGGCACCTCTGACCTCTACTCACCTCTACAGCAAAGCTGAGAACCGTGAGTGCGACGAGACCTCGAGGGACCGACGATCGCCAAGACTGCACGACATCTTTACTGCAAGCCCACCGTGTCCTCCACTGGTGAGTGCTTTGGGGTCCGAGAAGCCCCGACCCTGCGCAGCTCCAGCACCCAAGGTCAGCCTCCCTGCATCTCCACGATCTGCGTGGGGCCCTTCTGCTGTTTGCTGTGCACCGCGTTGTTTGGCTACTAGCCGGCTGGCTTGTGGCCTTCTGAACGACGCCCGACGACATCACTGCTGCTGGTCTGGTTGCTCCAGACTGGCCCTTGCTTCCTTCTTCAAGAGAGGCACCCCGGACCCTCCTGGTCCACTCCAGACGCCATTTTAGGTCCACCGCGTGGGCTTGAATTTGCCAAGGCTTTGTTGCCCAATCCTGGGTCCAGCGACGCCGACAGCTTCTATCTTCGTGGGACAGCTCGATCCTCCATCCTGGTCGCCGACAACGCCTCCTGGTCCGTGAGATCTTCGAGCACAGCGTCACCCACTCACCTTGTCGAGGTGGCTACCATCCGGTGCCCTCCTGGTGCCCACTGACTACTGGCTAGTAGTCTCGAACTTGGTCCCCTCTGCTTTCAGGTGTCATCTTCCATCGATCCAGGCTTGGATCCACCGAACTTTCTTCACTGGTCGCCTGCCAGCAACTTCTTTCTTCCAGGCTCCTGGTCCGTCAACGAGGATTCCTGACGTCTTTTGAGTCCTATGCAGCTGCAGCCCCTGGGCTAGGTAACTTCGGCATTTCGGTGCCCCAGCATAGCCTCACTATCCAAGGGTCAGAATCTACTTTCGTTTTCCTCCTACCAGGTCGGGTTCGCCCGAGAACACTAACTTTTCAATTCCTAGCTACCATAGACTTTTGTCCGCATCTCGCGTGAGAGTGCACACACTGCACCCGAGTCCCCTAGGCCTCCTAGAAGTAATCTAACGATTCCCTAGTCAAGTCCTAGCGATTCCAAAAGCTATTAGTACTGTACTTACCTGCTAGTAATTTCGCATTCCACTTTCAGAGTATATGGTTTTCCGTGCCCCTCGGGCATTTGTATATACTGTGCTAACTTAAGTATTTTTGTAAGAGTTTTTGGTTTGTGCTTAGTACCCTGTCCTCATAAAGAGTACAGGGCTGTTGTGATTCTTAATAAATAACTGTTTATTTTCATAACACTTGTGTGGTGTCCTTTCACTTGGTGTTCAAGGGGTATATGTGGTATAACAGCTGGCATAACACGCCCTCTAGAGTCTTTAGCCTTAGACTGCTCGTATCCACGCTACTAGGATAGCTGGTCTATAAGGTTGACTTACAACCAATCATCAATAAGGGTTGCTGGACTGATACATAGTGTTCACTAGAATAGTGAGCACTGCATATCAGGCCACCTTCTCACAGCGCCCATAACATCCTTCAAAGTCGGCTCCTCAGTTGCAGGAGGACCATCACCAGTCTCCTCAAAGACCTTGCTCTCTCCGCCAGGGGATCCTTTCGGGCGGGTAAAGCGATCTATGGTCTGGGATTGGGCAACCCCTCCTCGGTATGAGCCTCTAGTGGCACGCTTCTCGGAATCCGCCTTGCCCGCCATGATGGGCGATGAGCTCTGACGGAACTTTTGGGATCTGGTCAAAATGATTCCCCTTGCGGCAAGCCTGTAGAGGCGAGAGGGCGAGGATCGAAAGCAAGCGTAGGACGGGCAGCAGAATCAGGTCAGCCATGCCGATCGGCAGCAAGTCGCCGTCAACAATGACCAAGAGCGAAACCGAAAGTACCACAGGGGCAGTGGACGTGACACACCAGCCGTTGTTGTTCAATTGCCACCTGGGTACCTCGGGGACTCAAGCCCGTGGATGGTCTTCGGTATAGGCCGCAAGTTTCAAAGTGCAGTAAGTCCGGTTCCCGGCAGTCAAATCGACTTTTGAGAAAAGTTTTTGTATCAGCAGGGCATCAGCGAAAAGTACCTGTCGTCCAAGTCAGGATACTTTACAGGATAGATGCGGGAGGCAGAAAGGGTCTCGGGAGCCCTGTGCTCACGCGTCCATCTTGGATACGCGCGAAGCTCCTCCCCTGATTCGGTATTTTTTACCGATTTTTTACCTACATAGGATTTACCGAATCTAAAATACCGAATCGGTAAAATTCGGTATTTTAGATTCGGTAAATCCTATTTACCTACATCTAGCCCTATGTTTTTTAATCGTGTCTATGAAGTACATGTATATTTATGGTTTTGTCATGTATTTATATATATTTATATATATTTATTGTAATTATCTATATCATTGAGACTATATTTATGGATAGAAAGGTTACATTTGTACATCTGTCTTCTAGCTCATTTGTAGGCTTTTCACAAGCGCAAATCACGTTCAGGTAGTCACTATATTAACTGTTATGATTGGTCTGGGTGTCATGTGATCAAGGCTGTGGAGACGCAACCGAAACGCGTCATGCTGGCTAAAGATGGTGGAATAAAGCATATTGATTAAACCTTACAGCGCTTCAGTGGACTGTACCTGTTTCATTGCCAAAGACAGGAGCTGGAGTTCAGGACTGTTGAAGATATTTCAATTTTGGTGGAATACGGCCGTTTCTGCCAATACGGACCCGCCTCTCGCTTTGGGCTGATTAGTTATATGGTCGACGTCGCATTCTTGTGAGAAAATCCTAACCCGGAAGGAGTAAACGCAAATCAGCCCCCCGCATCGGAAATGTGGAGAGCAAACGGAGTCGAAGGACCCATTGAAACCGAGGAAAACTAAGTCGGAGTCGGAGGACACCGCCGAGGATTGCCCAGGATTATTTGGGGTAAGCGACCCATGCTCAGACAGTAACTTGTAAATAGCGGGTGAGAGGATTGTGTTTTGAAGTAATCACTAACACGAGCAGCACGATTGCAACGTGAGTTAAAGGTGCCATAGTATTGTTTCCACACACTTTAAAAATGGCAATGTCAGCAGAGACCCTACGAAACCGTGAGGCATTAGCTGATACATTATTTCAGAATTTACCTAATGTGGAGGAAAATGTTCGAAGTAGCAATAAAGAAACGGGCACTGAGAATGACCTGAAGGCGCTACTGACAAAACTGGAGAAACTACTCCGTACTGAGATAACCAAATGGTGGGAAAAACGATCGTTAGAAAAATACAAAGAAGCAAGCAGGGTACCAAGGGGATTGAGGGTTCTCATTGCGCCATCTTTTGAGAACCCCAATCCCCTTATGTTAAAAGAATGGGCAGCAAACAATTTGGAAGCTAGGATGAAGATGGTGTGTATACTTTTCAAGTATGAGAGATAGATCGTAATGAAATCCTTAAAGAAATAGAAAAAATTAACCTAGAACTTGATATACGTGAAAATAAAGAATTCATCAAAAAACAAAGAGAGGATATTAATGGTCGTTTGGCAAAACATGAAGAGACAATAAGAACAAGAAAACAATATAAATTTGCAAGGGACAAACAAGACTATGAGGCGGGAAAAATCTTTACGTTTGCCCGAAAGTTTGACTTCGCAAAAAGACAGGCATTAATTTCCAAAAATTCTGCTGCACCCAAACAAAATATACCCAATGAAGTAATGTCAGATTTTGAAAGTAGTTCAGCAGCTAGCAGCACTGAGTCTGAAGATGGAGGATTGAATATGGGAAACAATCAAACTCTTACAAGATATACCCCATCAGAAGAACTGGGTTTTTTAGTCGAGGGTCGTCGGCAAACACTCAGGCCTCGACTGAAACAACAGCTGAAAGCCAACGCCATAGAGCAACCGACCGCAGGAGACAAAGAAGGAAAAGCAAAAGGGCGGGGATTCGCCAATAGAGGCAGGGGAAAGAAATGGTGAAAAATACAACAAAAGCAAGTATTCCTGATAACACTGTTGTCAATTTCTCTGGGGCTCTCTTACTGCCCGAAAAACTCCTTCAATTATGTGCAATCCCGAATTGATGTTTTCAAATTCAATCGAAAATTAAAGTTAAAAAAACATTTCAAATTAAATGAAGTACAGAAGCAAGCAACGGACCAGATGCGTCCAACAAACTCATTCCAAGCGGCTGATGCAAGTGTTTTAAAAACAGTCAACTCGTTAGCCAGAGACCATGATGAGAATGTACTATCTACGAAAGAAGAATTGTTATTGATGGGTATAAAAAGTAATCTCTCTTGCACTAGCCATTTCACACCCCCATCTAACTTTATGCCGCTAATGCCCAAAGACTCGATAGATACTTTCAATGACATGGGTATTGAAGATCTGAAAAAATTACAACACACTACTTCGCCCAAAAAAAAAGAGATTCAAGTATATGGAAAAACAGTATGCCAAATTAATGCAGAGATTAAGAAGTGACTCTAATCTGATCATAAATAAAGCGGATAAGGGGGGTAACATTGTCATCTGGCCTCGCACTTTATATCTTGAAGAAGCAGAGCGGCACCTTGGAGACAACACATGTTATAAGAAGAGTTCTTATTCTGATATTCGTTGCTTCAAAGAAATGGTTGATAAAGAGTTAAACCAATGGAAAAGAGAATGTTTATTGAGCAAACAAGAACATAACTTTCTAAAAAATTAATTTCCAATGATACCAACTCTTTATTTCATTCCGAAAATACATAAGCAAGTCACACCTGTACCAGGACGTCCTAATATATCGCCCCAACGAAGCCTTTTGGAACCACTATCTAAATATGTGGAGCATTTTCTTCACGATTTTGTGGAAAATTCTCCCTCCTATATAAAAGACACCCGTCAGTTCCTGTCTAAATTAAATGACATAGAATGGAAAGACGATTACATTGTGATTGTTATGGACATTTGTACTCTGTACACCAGTATACATCATACAGATGGCCTCTAAGCTGTTAAATATTTTCTAGACAAACGCAATATTAATTATCGTGATCACAACTGCATGCTTGTCAAAATGATAAAGATGCGTCTGGAAAATAATTATTTCCTTTTCAATAAGGATGTCTACCAACCACTGAGGGGTGTGGCCATGGGGGCATGTTTCTCCCCAAGTTACGCATGCTTGCATGTCGGATGGTGGGAGGAACATGTCCTCAGGGGCACCCACTGGGTGTTGTATGATTCTCATGTGGTGGAGTACTAGAGATTTATAGACAATGTCTGTATGATTTGGAAGGGTACATCGGAGTCAGCTTTGGAATTTGTTAAAACTATCAATAACAATGACTTAAATCTTACATTTACAGCTGACATGAGCAAGACATGTGTCCAATTTTTAGATGTTGAGGTATATATCAATAACAACATGCTACACACTAGATTACATGGGAAGAAAACTGCAGGTAATGCCATTCTACATGCGAGCAGTGCGCACCCTGGTCACCTAATTAAAAGCATACCATATGGTGAGTTTTTAAGGATGCAGAGAATTTGCAGCTCAGACAATGACTTAATAGAATGCCAAACTCAGGCCCACAATAGATTTGTAGCACAAGGATACTGTCCTACTCTATTGGAAGAAGCCAGGTCTAGCCAATAGCCATACCAGAGAAGAATGTCTTACTAATACCTTCAAATCTAGAAATAGAGAATTGGACAGCAGCAACACTGATCCGCATAACACTACAGAGCAGATTAGATTGATCACAACTTTTAACAAAGAAGAGAAGAAAGTAAGGCGGATAGTGAATAAACATTGGCCTATCCTTAAAAGAGATATCACTCTAGCACCACTTCTACCAGGTCGGCCTCTTATCACCTTTAGAAAGGCCCCCTCGATGAGGGACTCTTTAGTTAAATCTAGCCCTGAGGTGGTTACTTCCAAAAATTGGTTATCAACCAAAACAGGCTTCCACAAATGCATATCTTGTTGTGCATGTAAATTTGGTATAAATACCATTGAATATCTAACTGCTTTCAATCTAACCCCTGTTAAAATCCATGGGTTGTTCTTTTGCCGTACTGAATAAGCTATATACGTTTTGGAGTGTACCTGCAAACTAAAATATGTGGGCAGTACAAAACTACAGGCATTCAATAGAATTCTGCAGCATTTGCGAGCTATTGTAAATTCAGATGAAAGTTATGCAGTAGCTCGCCATTTTAAATTAATACACAGCAAGAACCTCAACGTTCTCAGTTACTTCATCATTGACGCAGTCCCAAAAAATCCCAGAGGAGTAAATAGGGAAAAACAATTGAGGCAACTTGAATCCAAATACATCCTTGTACTGGATACTCGTATTCCTAATGGCCTCAACTCAATACAGGAGATGATCTTCATAACTTTCTATAGACATCGGACTGCTATATTACAGTACATTTCGACTCTTACCCAGCTTTCCCTAGACTTACTTCAGTATGGTAAGACCATGTTATGATACTAAGTTCTATGAAAGGTCAAGAAGTAACATTTGTGTACCTATTGAACTAAATTTAAAACAGTTTCCTTGATTACTACTTCACAGTATTGAACTAAATGATTAATTACTCTAGGTATTTAAACAGTCTAATATTTGCACTGTCACTTTATGAAGCAACCATGATCCAAGTAATATTAATATTCTGATCAGAATGCCTCTTTTAAACAAAGAAAATATATATAAAAAGACTTTTTAAATATGAAAAAATATATGATTTTAATATCTTCGATTTTAGGATTATAGCACATATACATTAGCTTTGCACTACTTTTCTTGCACTAGCACTTTATCTCTTAGGGGCGTCTTGTGATTTGAACAATAATAATGAGCTATATAGATTTGACAAATGATGTAAGTAGCAAATTTTGGCCACTTAGCATATAGTGCTTTTACATAATGTCAATTTTTTTAGAAAGATTTTAAAGCTTTATGTTCTTTAATCGTGTCTATGAATTACATGTATATTGATGGTTTTGTCATTTACTTATATATATTTCTATATATTTATTGTCATTATCTATATACATTGAGACTATATTTATGGATAGAAAGGTTACATTTGTACATCTTTCTTCTAGCTCATTTGTAGGCTTTTTACAAGCGCACTTCACATTCAGGTAGTCACTATATTAACTGTTATGATTGGTCTGGGTGTCATGTGATCAAGGCTGTGGAGACACAGCCGAAACGCGTCATGCTGGCTAAAGATGGTGGAATAAAGCAATAAAGCACATTGATTAAACCTTACAGCGGTTCAGTGGTCTGTACCTGTTTTGTTACCAAAGACAGCAGCTGGAGTTCAGGACTGTTGAAGATATATATATATATATATATATATATATATATATATATATATATATATATATTAAGTTCCACAAAGCACCCCAATGTAAGGCGCACTCCCAGACAGCTCGCTCCAGGTAGGGGAGAAATCAAGTGCAACCTGCGCCATCAGAGTCTGACGCGTTTCGGGCTACGCCCTTCTTCATAGACTCTCTGCTGCTGAATCATTGCCACCAAGGAGACATCCGGTATTTTACCCTGTATTTATTCACAACCACACTCAGGTGAGTAATGTTATACCAAATGCATTATGGGGCCGGTAGTCTCAAATAATGCCCCAGTGGGCTGGAAGGCAGTCAATTCAGTAAAATCCCCAACATTTATCAAGGGTACACTCTTACATTGTCTCTCCGTTCAAATTCTGAGCCAGAATGTTCCATACCGCTGATATTTTCACCAGCAGTGGATCCGCTCGATAACGCGGTGGTGCACCTCCCGGCCGGGTCGGCCGTTCAAATTAAGTTCCACAAAGCACCCCAATGCAAGGCGCACTCCCAGACAGCTCGCTCCAGGTAGGGGAGAAATCAAGTGCAACCTGCGCCAGCAGAGTCTGACGCGTTTCGGGCTACGCCCTTCTTCATAGACTCTCTGCTGCTGAATCACTGCCACCAAGGAGACATCCGGTATTTTATCCTGTATTTATTCACAACCACACTCAGGTGAGTAATGTTATACCAAATGCATTATGGGGCCGGTAGTCTCAAATAATGCCCCAGTGGGCTGGAAGGCAGTCAATTCAGTAAAATCCCCAACATTTATCAAGGGTACACTCTTACATTGTCTCTCCGTTCAAATTCTGAGCCAGAATGTTCTATACCGCCGATATTTTCACCAGCAGTGGATCCGCTCGATAACGCGGTGGTGCGCCGCCCGGCCGGGTCGGCCGTTCAAATTAAGTTCCACAAAGCACCCCAATGCAAGGCGCACTCCCAGACAGCTCGCTCCAGGTAGGGGAGAAATCAAGTGCAACCTGCGCCAGCAGAGTCTGACGCGTTTCGGGCTACGCCCTTCTTCATAGACTCTCTGCTGCTGAATCACTGCCACCAAGGAGACATCCGGTATTTTACCCTGTATTTATTCACAACCACACTCAGGTGAGTAATGTTATACCAAATGCATTATGGGGCCGGTAGTCTCAAATAATGCCCCAGTGGGCTGGAAGGCAGTCAATTCAGTAAAATCCCCAACATTTATCAAGGGTACACTCTTACATTGTCTCTCCGTTCAAATTCTGAGCCAGAATGTTCCATACCGCCGATATTTTCACCAGCAGTGGATCCGCTCGATAACGCGGTGGTGCGCCTCCCGGCCGGGTCGGCCGTTCAAATTAAGTTCCACAAAGCACCCCAATGCAAGGCGCACTCCCAGACAGCTCGCTCCAGGTAGGGGAGAAATCAAGTGCAACCTGCGCCAGCAGAGTCTGACGCGTTTCGGGCTACGCCCTTCTTCATAGACTCTCTGCTGCTGAATCACTGCCACCAAGGAGACATCCGGTATTTTACCCTGTAATTATTCACAACCACACTCAGGTGAGTAATGTTATACCAAATGCATTATGGGGCCGGTAGTCTCAAATAATGCCCCAGTGGGCTGGAAGGCAGTCAATTCAGTAAAATCCCCAACATTTATCAAGGGTACACTCTTACATTGTCTCCGATATTGTGGAACTTAATTTGAACGGCCGACCCGGCTGGGAGGCGCACCACCGCGTTATCGAGCGGATCCACTGCTGGTGAAAATATCGGCGGTATGGAACATTCTGGCTCAGAATTTGAACGGAGAGACAATGTAAGAGTGTACCCTTGATAAATGTTGGGGATTTTACTGAATTGAATGCCTTCCAGCCCACTGGGGCATTATTTGAGACTACCGGCCCCATAATGCATTTGGTATAACATTACTCACCTGAGTGTGGTTGTGAATAAATACAGGGTAAAATACCGGATGTCTCCTTGGTGGCAGTGATTCAGCTGCAGAGAGTCTATGAAGAAGGGCGTAGCCCGAAATGGGTCAGACTCTGCTGGCGCAGGTTGCACTTGATTTCTCCCCTACCTGGAGCGAGCTGTCTGGGAGTGCGCCTTGCATTGGGGTGCTTTGTGGAACTTAATTTGAATGGCCGACCCGGCCGGGAGGCGCACCACCGCGTTATCGAGCGGATCCACTGCTGGTGAAAATATCGGCGGTATGGAACATTCTGGCTCAGAATTTGAACGGAGAGACAATGTAAGAGTGTACCCTTGATAAATGTTGGGGATTTTACTGAATTGACTGCCTTCCAGCCCACTGGGGCATTATTTGAGACTACCGGCCCCATAATGCATTTGGTATAACATTACTCACCTGAGTGTGGTTGTGAATAAATACAGGGTAAAATACCGGATGTCTCCTTGGTGGCAGTGATTCAGCAGCAGAGAGTCTATGAAGAAGGGCGTAGCCCGAAACGCGTCAGACTCTGCTGGCGCAGGTTGCACTTGATTTCTCCCCTACCTGGAGCGAGCTGTCTGGGAGTGCGCCTTGCATTGGGGTGCTTTGTGGAACTTAATTTGAATGGCCGACCCGGCCGGGAGGCGCACCACCGCGTTATCGAGCGGATCCACTGCTGGTGAAAATATCGGCGGTATGGAACATTCTGGCTCAGAATTTGAACGGAGAGACAATGTAAGAGTGTACCCTTGATAAATGTTGGGGATTTTACTGAATTGACTGCCTTCCATCCCACTGGGGCATTATTTGAGACTACCGGCCCCATAATGCATTTGGTATAACATTACTCACCTGAGTGTGGTTGTGAATAAATACAGGGTAAAATACCGGATGTGTCCTTGGTGGCAGTGATTCAGCAGCAGAGAGTCTATGAAGAAGGGCGTAGCCCGAAACGCGTCAGACTCTGCTGGCGCAGGTTGCACTTGATTTCTCCCCTACCTGGAGCGAGCTGTCTGGGAGTGCGCCTTGCATTGGGGTGCTTTGTGGAACTTAATTTAAACGGCCGACCCGGCCGGGAGGCGCACAACCGCGTTATCGAGCGGATCCACTGCTGGTGAAAATATCGGCGGTATGGAACATTCTGGCTCAGAATTTGAACGGAGAGACAATGTAAGAGTGTACCCTTGATAAATGTTGGGGATTTTACTGAATTGACTGCCTTCCAGCCCACTGGGGCATTATTTGAGACTACCGGCCCCATAATGCATTTGGTATAACATTACTCACCTGAGTGTGGTTGTGAATAAATACAGGGTAAAATACCGGATGTCTCCTTGGTGGCAGTGATTCAGCAGCAGAGAGTCTATGAAGAAGGGCGTAGCCCGAAACGCGTCAGACTCTGCTGGCGCAGGTTGCACTTGATTTCTCCCCTACCTGGAGCGAGCTGTCTGGGAGTGCGCCTTGCATTGGGGTGCTTTGTGGAACTTAATTTGAACGGCCGACCCGGCCGGGAGGCGCACCACCGCGTTATCGAGCGGATCCACTGCTGGTGAAAATATCGGCGGTATGGAACATTCTGGCTCAGAATTTGAACGGAGAGACAATGTAAGAGTGTACCCTTGATAAATGTTGGGGATTTTACTGAATTGATTGCCTTCCAGCCCACTGGGGCATTATTTGAGACTACCGGCCCCATAATGCATTTGGTATAACATTACTCACCTGAGTGTGGTTGTGAATAAATACAGGGTAAAATACCGGATGTCTCCTTGGTGGCAGTGATTCAGCAGCAGAGAGTCTATGAAGAAGGGCGTAGCCCGAAACGCGTCAGACTCTGCTGGCGCAGGTTGCACTTGATTTCTCCCCTACCTGGAGCGAGCTGTCTGGGAGTGCGCCTTGCATTGGGGTGCTTTGTGGAACTTAATTTGAACGGCCGACCCGGCCGGGAGGCGCACCACCGTGTTATCGAACGGATCCACTGCTGGTGAAAATATCGGCGGTATGGAACATTCTGGCTCAGAATTTGAACGGAGAGACAATGTAAGAGTGTACCCTTGATAAATGTTGGGGATTTTACTGAATTGACTGCCTTCCAGCCCACTGGGGCATTATTTGAGACTACCGGCCCCATAATGCATTTGGTATAACATTACTCACCTGAGTGTGGTTGTGAATAAATACAGGGTAAAATACCGGATGTCTCCTTGGTGGCAGTGATTCAGCAGCAGAGAGTCTATGAAGAAGGGCGTAGCCCGAAACGCGTCAGACTCTGCTGGCGCAGGTTGCACTTGATTTCTCCCCTACCTGGAGCGAGCTGTCTGGGAGTGCTCCTTGCATTGGGGTGCTTTGTGGAACTTAATTTGAACGGCCGACCCGGCCGGGAGGCGCACCACCGTGTTATCGAGCGGATCCACTGCTGGTGAAAATATCGGCGGTATGGAACATTCTGGCTCAGAATTTGAACGGAGAGACAATGTAAGAGTGTACCCTTGATAAATGTTGGGGATTTTACTGAATTGACTGCCTTCCAGCCCACTGGGGCATTATTTGAGACTACCGGCCCCATAATGCATTTGGTATAACATTACTCACCTGAGTGTGGTTGTGAATAAATACAGGGTAAAATACCGGATGTCTCCTTGGTGGCAGTGATTCAGCAGCAGAGAGTCTATGAAGAAGGGCGTAGCCCGAAACGCGTCAGACTCTGCTGGCGCAGGTTGCACTTGATTTCTCCCCTACCTGGAGCGAGCTGTCTGGGAGTGCGCCTTGCATTGGGGTGCTTTGTGGAACTTAATTTGAACGGCCGACCCGGCCGGGAGGCGCACCACCGCGTTATCGAGCGGATCCACTGCTGGTGAAAATATCGGCGGTATGGAACATTCTGGCTCAGAATTTGAACGGAGAGACAATGTAAGAGTGTACCCTTGATAAATGTTGGGGATTTTATTGAATTGACTGCCTTCCAGCCCACTGGGGCATTATTTGAGACTACCGGCCCCATAATGCATTTGGTACAACATTACTCACCTGAGTGTGGTTGTGAATAAATACAGGGTAAAATACCGGATGTCTCCTTGGTGGCAGTGATTCAGCAGCAGAGAGTCTATGAAGAAGGGCGTAGCCCGAAACGCGTCAGACTCTGCTGGCGCAGGTTGCACTTGATTTCTCCCCTACCTGGAGCGAGCTGTCTGGGAGTGCGCCGTGCATTGGGGTGCTTTGTGGAACTTAATTTGAACGGCCGACCCGGCCGGGAGGCGCACCACCGCGTTATCGAGCGGATCCACTGCTGGTGAAAATATCGGCGGTATGGAACATTCTGGCTCAGAATTTGAACGGAGAGACAATGTAAGAGTGTACCCTTGATAAATGTTGGGGATTTTACTGAATTGACTGCCTTCCAGCCCACTGGGGCATTATTTGAGACTACCGGCCCCATAATGCATTTGGTATAACATTACTCACCTGAGTGTGGTTGTGAATAAATACAGGGTAAAATACCGGATGTCTCCTTGGTGGCAGTGATTCAGCAGCAGAGAGTCTATGAAGAAGGGCGTAGCCCGAAACGCGTCAGACTCTGCTGGCGCAGGTTGCACTTGATTTCTCCCCTACCTGGAACGAGCTGTCTGGGAGTGCGCCTTGCATTGGGGTGCTTTGTGGAACTTATATATATATATATATATATATATATATATATATATATATATATATATATATATATATATATATATATATATATATATATATGTCTTTGCAATTGCTCCTACGAAGACCCCGGAATGCAGTAAGTGGCAAGGTAGTTTCAATTGTCACAATCATAGGGGTCAATATGCTGCAATCAAATTTTCGAGGGTTCAGCTTGTTCCACCATGGGCCCACAATCATGATGGCCCAGGTAGACCCTCAAACGCAGCATTCTGCGGTGACTCACACCACCCGTCTGAGAATCTGCGGTCGATATGACGTCGTTTTGGAGGTGACGCCCACTTCTACCGGCACTGGGCTGTGCCACGAAATATGTTTTTACAATTGCTCCCACGAAGACCCCGGAAGGCAGTAAGTGGCACACCCTAGCTGTAACCTCTAGCTGACAATCGCTGGACTAATTCATTTGCATGGAAAAAATATTCCTCTTTATTCGAACAATTTCTTCTAATTCGAAGAAACTGCCCAAAAGGCAGATTTTGTTTTAGGCTTCTGGCGTGATGGCTTGTATAATGGAGTGCCTTATTCCGGTCTGTTGTTTTCCGGAATAATGTGGTACCCAACATGCCTTCTGATGCATAAATTTTCACATCCAGAAAAGTGATATTTTTATTGGAAAAATTTTAACTGTATTTGATATCTTCCATCCTTTGATTAATCCAAACCATAAATTCATCTAATTTCTCTTGTGTGCCTGACCAGATCATAAATACATCATCAATGTATCTTAAATACTTTGTGATGTGCTCGGCATATGGGTTGTTGTTATAGATGAATTTATTTTCCTATAGGCCCATGAACAGTACTGCTAATTCCGGAGCAAAAGGGCAGCCCATAGCCACCCCTTTGATCTGGAAATAGAAGTCTGTGTCAAACATGAAGTAATTTTTCTGTAACGCGAACTTAGCCAATTGAACAATAAATGCTGTGGGGACTCGTGTTGGATGTTCCCTTTGATCTAGAAAGAATGTAAGGGTTTCCAGAGCTTGTTACTGAGGTATTTGTGTGTATAGTGAGACTACGTCCATAGTCACTAATAATTGCCTTGTTTCATCAAAAGTAACCGATGTTATTTGGTTCAGAAAAGCCGTGGTATCCTTTATATGTTCAGGGATCTCCTCGACGAAGGGTTTTAGTAAAAAATCTATATATTTTGAGACTGGTTCAATCAGAGACGCACAGCCCGATACTATCGGGCGGCCTGCAGGATTATTTTCGTCCTTGTGTATTTTAGGAAGGACGTAGAACATGGGTGTTCTTGGATGTTTATTTTGAAGAAATGAGAATTCCTTGGGTCCTAGGATGCCTTGGTCCAGTCCTTCTTGAAGGATGGAAAAAAGCTCTTTTTGCAACTTGTCCGTAGGATTTTTCTTAATCAGCCGATCGCAGCTCGGGTCATCCAGTTGGCGTCTGGCTTCCTTTTTGTATCTATTTATGTCCCACAGGACTACAGCTCCACCTTTGTCCGCCTGCTTTATCACCAACGTGGTGTCGTTTTTTAATGAAAAGATCGCCTCTTCTTCTTCTCTAGAGATGTTGTAATTGACATAATGTTTTTTATTTTCTAGGGAAGCTATTCCTGATAGTAACGTATTCTCAAAAGTAATCACTTCTTTTGGAATTTTAAAACCGGGTGGACAAAAAGATGATTTGTTTCGAAGTCCGGTGACTTCCATAGCTGTTTGTTCGGGTGCGTCTTTAAAGAATGTTTTTAATCGGATTTTGCGACAAAATTCTAGGATTTCCAGTTTTTAATCGGATTTTGCGACAAAATTCTAGGATTTCCAGTTTCATCTTGACGAAGTCAGTCGGTCGCTCCGGGACGTAGGATAATCCTTTCTTTAAGATTGATGTTTCTGAAGGTGTTAGAATTCGGTCTGATAGATTAAACACAGGTGATTGATCTAACTCCTGTAGTACTGATGTCTGGTTCGCATTTCCCATGGTTGATGGTTTGGGCGATTGCGTCCCCGTGCCCTTCGTTGGCCTCTGGATAAAAAAGGCTGAGGTGTTTGAGGTTGATTCTGTTGATTTCCTCTATAATTTTGATTACTCCTTGTATCGTTCGTGTCAGTTTCACCTCCCGACGATGACGATGATGTATCGGAGAACGTCAAGTACTTGTTACGAGATCGGCCTTGATTATCCTGAAAGAACCGGCCTTGGGCGGGTCTTGAATAGAAGTCCGGTTGCAAATAAGGATAGACTACTTCCAACGAAAAGTTTTTTTGATCCAGGTCGAATTTGCTTCCTTTCTGAGTTACCGTATAGTCCTTAAGCTCAAGTATCTCTTTTTCTATTTTTTCCAACAGTCCTTCTGCGTCAGTAATTAATTGGTTGTTTTGAATTGCGGACTCAAGGGTCGCAATTTCTGCTAACTCTTTCACTGAAAGTCTGTGCGCAGTTTCGATGGTCAAGACCATCAAGTCCCTGCTACATTTAGTCTCAATTCCACTAAATCCCTTCTTATATTCTGGGTCATCAGTAAATAAGTGCATTTCATATTAATACGGTAGGAAAAGGCATCGA